>NW_013171839.1:27500-75593 GCF_000151665.1 Blastocystis hominis
AATTGAATTGAACTGAACTGAACTATCTGGATTAGTTAATCAGGTGTGGGAGTTCGTTATTGTTGGGTGAAATGATAACACTCGAAAAACTCGTATTTGTAGTATTGAAACACCTCCAAGAGCAAGTGACAAGACATGTATAATATTGATTGTACTTGGCGATGAATAAGAAGAAGTCGAGACGAGGTAGAAGAGGAAAACCGAAGAAGAAAGAGAAAGGAAACGAGGAAGGCCGTAAAGACTCGGATACGACACAGGAAGTAGTGTGTGAACCCAGAAAGGGCGAACACCTGAGAATCTATGGATTGCTAGAGGGCAACGTGAAACTGGTGTACAAGTTGATATACCGGTTGGTGGAAGTGTGCGAACTGGAATCGATAGTGCAGGACGTCCGAGTGACAATTCTCCGCAAAATTGGCCAAGAGCGCTTCTTCAAAGTGACTGGGAAGGGAATCACGAACGATAAGTTTGTGACCCCTTTCTCGGTGCTTGGGAACCATATGGGATTCCGAGTGAGAGTGTTCCTCCAGAATCCCCGGCGACCAAAGGGGAAGAAATACCAATTTGACAGGAGACTGGTGTACGGCGTGGCAACCCATAATGTAGGGACAGTGAAGAAGAAGAAGATCGAAATCCTGAACTACATGAATGAGGTGGGTGCGAACGTATTGGCGCTACAGGAGACGAAACGGACGGAACGTGATGAAGTTTGGAAAGTTCCGGGCTGTGTGGTTTTCGAACACCGGCCGAAGAAGCTGGCGAAAGGAAACCTGGGAATAGCGACGATCGTTCAGAGAGACATGTTTCCCGAGGTGCTCGAGATCACAGAGAATATGATCTGGGATCCGGTGTGGTACGAGGCGAGAAGAAGCTTGTGATCTGCAACGTGTACATCCCTACAGCGAATGCTGGGGGGAAGAAGGAAGTGGTGATAGAAGATCTGAAGAAGAAGATAATGGGTTACGCGGGAGATAGGAAGAATGTGAATTTAGTTAGTGGTAATGGGAGACTTCAACATGACTCCCTCGGAGGTGAAGAACTGGATTCGAGGCCAGCAGATCCCCGTGGAGGTAGCTCCAATGGGGAGAGGAGAAGTAACCTTCAAGAGAGGAAGGAGTACAAGCGTTATCGACTACATTCTACATTCGATTGGAGGGAAAGCAAAGTGTAGCCAAGTCTCGGTAGTGGATTCGAAAATCTCAGATCATAATGGATTATCTGCAACTCTGAGTTTTGTGCAGAAGACTTCAGGTCCGGTGTACAAAAGTGTGAACCGATTTGCAGTACTCCGACGCTTGGAGGATGATTTGGATGACTCCAAGTTTGACATCAGCCGGTACCAGGGGTTGATAGAGGGCGAGAGTAGCGAGGCTGTGTCTCGATTCCTAGTGGAATTGAAAGACTCGCTGGAGCAGAAAGGAATGGTCCGAACGCCCAAACCTGGTAAAAGAGTAAAGAAGCCGTTTCCGAGGAAGATAAAGAGATTGGCGGAGAAGAGACGGAATTTACTGAAGAAGAGACACAGAGGAGAGGAACTATCGCAGGAAGAGAGAGCCCTGATGAAGAAGTGCCAGCGAACCATAAAGCAGTACAAGGAAGAAGAGAAGATACGTGCGATTCATAGCGGTATAGAATCCCAACTCCGGAATGATAGCCGCAGACTGTGGCAATGGATAGGGAAACAGCTGAACGAGGAAAAGAGCAGGAAGGCGATGGTGATAAAGGATCCTGCAAGTGGTAGGCTGTGTACCGATGAGCACGAAGTGGCTGACTTGTGGGCTGAACACTACAGGAAGCTAGGGTCAAAGGGAAATGGCCATAGCAAGGATCTCGGATACTGGGAGAACTTTGAGGTGAACAAGCCTCAAAACCAGGGTATGTGCGGGAGCGAAGAGTACTGGAATAAGGACATATCCTGGAAGGAGGTTCGAGAAGTAGTGAAGACGATGGCAAACGGGAAGGCCTCGGGTATAGATGGTATTCCAGGAGAAGTGTACAAGGCAATAACGCGAAATAAGTGGCCTCGAGGGGATCGAGGATTAGCGTACATATTGCTGAGAGTACTGAATGCCATCTTCCATGGGAACATACCAGAGGACTTGATGACTTCTACGGTAGTTTCGGTACCGAAAAAGGGAGATTTGACGGACATGAACAATTACAGAGGTATCAGTTTGATGCCTGTGTGCGTGAAGATCGTGGCGGCAGTGATAGCTTGTCGTATCAGCTCCGTCTTTGAGAAGGAGCACTTCCTGTCGGATGCCCAGGCGGGTTTCCGCCCAGAACAGGAGTGTGTAGGGCAGGTCGGAGCTTTGATCGAGATTATACAACGATGGACTATCGAAGCGCGAGCGGTGAAAAATCGAATAAGGCTGCCGGAAGACGAGTTGCAGGCTTTTGCATGCTTTATCGATTTTAAGAAGGCGTACGATACGGTCCCCCATGAAGCACTGTTGTATAAGTTACGAGCTTACGGGATATCGGGTAAAACGTACAATTTTATCCGAACCCTGTATGACCGATCTTATATAAGCGTACGAGTGGGTCAATTGCGATCCCCGAAAGTACCCTTAGAGAGAGGTCTACGTCAAGGCTGTCCACTATCTCCGATATTGTTCTCGATCTTCATTAACGATATCCTCCCTAAGCCAAAGAAGAGACTATTCTCTTGGGAACCCAAGGTTGAGGGTTTGATGTTTGCGGATGACATCGTGGTATTTGCAAGGACGGCAGACAGATTGCAGAAGTTGCTGGATCATGTCTCGGAGTGGGCGAATACATGGGAGATGTCTGTGGGGCATGCCAAATGTGGTGTGATGTTATTTGGTACTGCCGAGGAGAACGCAAACTATGAAGGAAGAGAATGGATTCTCCAAGGAGAACCGATAGCGGTAGTTGAGGAATATACCTACTTAGGAGTGAAGATCACCCCCAAACTGGACAGGAGAGATATGAGGGATGCGAGAATTGGGAGGATGGAGATGCTCCTAGGTAGCCAAAAGCGATTCCTATGCAACTACAGAATTCCGGCACAGTTAAGAGTCAAAGTACTTCAGAGTGTAGTGCTGACATCTAGGCTCTATGGAGCAGAAGTATGGGGCGGAAACAAGGAGGAGGCACAGAAGGTACAAAATGTGCTAAACAAAGGTCTCAATTACATCCTACAAGCCACCGGGAAGTTTACCGCATGCATTCCATCGTTGGAACTGGAGTTGGATATGCCTCCGGTGTATCCTATTCTGGTGTCAAAGCGATTGCGATGCATGTGGAAGGGGAGGTGGTTGAGTCGCACGTTGGGCGATCTCATAGATAGTAGGCTGGAATGGTGGTCAACGAAGAACACCTACCTGAAGACGACGGAGAGGATAGCACAGGAAGTGCTGCAGACGGTAGGTAGAGGGATCATCGATGATCACCTGGCATGCGGTAAGGAGGTTCCGGCGCGGTGGCTAGATGAGAGGCGGAAGTGCCATGTCCAGATGGCATTCGAGATGTGGGGTGGAGAGCCACGAAACGGAAATCCTTTTTCGGCCAGAGATCTGGTACGGAGGATGATTCCACGCCTTTGGATACGCCAGCTGCAGGAGAGCGATGCGCAGTTTCTGAGGACGTACTTGACAAGAGGACGAGCCATCAACCGGCGCTACCTGGATCTGTGGTTCAGGCATCCGGAGTTGGCTAGAGGGTGTCAGGTAATCCTAGAAATGCGCTGTGGGAGCTGGTGTTGTGTGGAGACGCGCTACCCTAAGCTAGAGGGGCCAGAAGGGTGTAAGTGTCCTTGCTGTGGAGAGTGCGAGAGGGAGACCCTAGAGCACTTCCTCTTCAAATGCCGGAGATATATGAAAGAAAGATTGGCTTTGGTCCGGAGGATCAGGGAGAGGCTCACGTTGGGCGAGGAGCGTGACGTGGAGCCCCTGATCCGGATGGTTCTCGGATTGGATGATGTGTCGACCCACAAAGCAGAAGTACAGGGAGTGAAAAGGAAGTCTGTGAAGAGGGATGCTCTACCTCTGCCCGATAGTCCGAACGACTCAGAGGCAGCTAGTAGGTTGACACGAGTGTTAGAGAAGGACACAAGTCCGAGACGCGGAGGGACAAAGTCGGATCTTAGTGTTGGACCTGCAAGGGGAGATCAAGTAGAGAGCGGGAGAGTTTCGACGCCTGGGGGCGTGCCTAAGAGGGAACAGTTAGTTGTGTCGCTATCACACCCACCAACTAGCTTTTCGGCGCCGGTTAAGGTGACCTCTTTGCCACAGGTACCGGGTAGGAAGAAGAGTAGACAGTCTGGAATCGACGAGTTTTTCAAGATCGCGGCCAAGTGCTCAGACAAGGACAAGGATTTATCTGCGGACAAGACTTCAGACAAGACTTCGGACAAGGACAAGACTTTGGACAAGACTGGAACAAGGACAAGATCAAGATGGACTGACAGTAGGAGGACTGTCTTGGACCCGTCGAACCGAAAACGTCTACGACTGGTACAGGAGAGGACATGGAGAGACACCCACGGATTGTCGACAAACGACAGATCTACTTCAGACAATGAGCCAATAGAGTCTCTGCTGGCTTTCAAGTTACGCAACGATCGTGTTGCACAAGGATCGAAAGGAGTGACACACCGACAGTCACCCACGGATGACGAGGATTCTCAGACCCCCGAGATTATACCTTTAATCGATAGGAAGGATACGGAATGTCAGACCCTACGGACGACTGGGAAGAGCTTACCGATAACTGGAATTACTCCGGACAAGAACGACGAAGGTTCTCGCGCTGTTTCTACGACTGCTTCGACGACTGCTAATTCGACGTTTTCGACTGCGGATTCTGGTGACGCGTGTCAAGTTTCTACTCATATCGCTGTGGACAGCCGATTTCGCCCATGTCTATTGTGTAAGGACCCGGTGGATTTGAGGGGCTCGCTACGTGGCTTTGGTGATTGCAGTGTTATTCCGAGAGGATCCTTGGGACGGAGGGTCATTCAAAGAATTTATTGTTCAGACTGGAGAGATATTGTTAAGGGTTCGATGAGAAATGGTTTTGGCTCTGTGTGTACCTCGTCTGGGGAGAATCATGGTTCGGATAGCCATGGGAGGGATAATTGGGTCCCGAACACAGGAAGGAAGGACTGTGAGGAAATCCAGACACCAGGTATTGGTTGTGAGAAGTTCTTTGGGGAGAGGAGCGAGTTGGTTGTATGTGAGGAACTAGCAAAATTTTTGCAAAGCACTCACTATGATCGGCTTACTCTTTTTGGTATTTGGAGCAGAGGGATAGCAAGCAGACCCAAGAGGTCGGCTACTGGGAAGAAGTCCAAGGCCGGAAGGTACGGACGTAACAGGCGGTCAACGGCCCGCTCAAGATCTCCTGCAGGTCAATAATTTGTTTGTTTGTTTGTTTGTTAACCCTAACCCTAGGAGAACGGCCATATCTGATGGAAAGCGCCCTAACCCGTCTGATCTAGGAAGCTAAGTCATCACGAGTCGAGTTAGTACCAGTGTGGGTGACTCGTTGAGAAGTCTCGATGCTGTTCTTTTAAAAGAGGGATAGCAAGCAGACCCAAGAGGTCGGCTACTGGGAAGAAGTCCAAGGCCGGAAGGTACGGACGTAACAGGCGGTCAACGGCCCGCTCAAGATCTCCTGCAGGTCAATGAATTGTTTGTTTGTTTGTTTGTTACCCTACCCTAGACACCCACGGATTGTCGACAAACGACAGATCTACTTCAGACAATGAGCCAATAGAGTCTCTGCTGGCTTTCAAGTTACGCAACGATCGTGTTGCACAAGGATCGAAAGGGGTGACACACCGGCAGTCACCCACGGATGATGAGGATTCTCAGACCCCCGAGATTATACCTTTAATCGATAGGAAGGATACGGAATGTCAGACCCTACGGACGACTGGGAAGAGCTTACCGATAACTGGAATTACTCCGGACAAGAACGACGAAGGTTCTCGCGCTGTTTCTACGACTGCTTCGACGACTGCTAATTCGACGTTTTCGACTGCGGATTCTGGTGACGCGTGTCAAGTTTCTACTCATATCGCTGTGGACAGCCGATTTCGCCCATGTCTATTGTGTAAGGACCCGGTGGATGTGAGAGGCTCGCTACGTGGCTTTGGTGATTGCAGTGTTATTCCGAGAGGATCCTTGGGACGGAGGGTCATTCAAAGAATTTATTGTTCAGACTGGAGAGATATTGTCAAGGGTTCGATGAGAAATGGTTTTGGCTCTGTGTGTACCTCGTCTGGGGAGAATCATAGTTCGGATAGCCATGGGAGGGATAATTGGGTCCCGAACACAGGAAGGAAGGACTGTGAGGAAATCCAGGCACCAGGTATTAGTTGTGAGAAGTTCTTTGGGGAGAGGAGTGAGTTGGTTGTATGTGAGGAACTAGCAAAATTTTTGCAAAGCACTCACTATGATCGGCTTACTCTTTTTGGTATTTGGAGCAGAGGGATAGCAAGCAGACCCAAGAGGTCGGCTACTGGGAAGAAGTCCAAGGCCGGAAGGTACGGACGTAACAGGCGGTCAACGGCCCGCTCAAGATCTCCTGCAGGTCAATGAATTGTTTGTTTGTTTGTTTTTTGTTAACCCTCTCACATCCACCGGGTCCTTACACAATAGACATGGGCGAAATCGGCTGTCCACAGCGATATGAGTAGAAACTTGACACGCGTCACCAGAATCCGCAGTCGAAAACGTCGAATTAGCAGTCGTCGAAGCAGTCGTAGAAACAGCGCGAGAACCTTCGTCGTTCTTGTCCGGAGTAATTCCAGTTATCGGTAAGTTCTTCCCAGTCGTCCGTAGGGTCTGACATTCCGTATCCTTCCTATCGATTAAAGGTATAATCTCGGGGGTCTGAGAATCCTCGTCATCCGTGGGTGACTGTCGGTGTGTCACCCCTTTCGATCCTTGTGCAACACGATCGTTGCGTAACTTGAAAGCCAGCAGAGACTCTATTGGCTCATTGTCTGAAGTAGATCTGTCGTTTGTCGACAATCCGTGGGTGTCTCTCCATGTCCTCTCCTGTACCAGTCGTAGACGTTTTCGGTTCGACGGGTCCAAGACAATCCTCCTACTGTCAGTCCATCTTGATCTTGTCCTTGTTCCAGTCTTGTCCTTGTCCGAAGTCTTGTCCTTGTCCGAAGTCTTGTCCGCAGATAAATCCTTGTCCTTGTCTGAGCACTTGGTCGCGATCTTGAAAAACTCGTCGATTCCAGACTGTCTATTCTTCTTCCTACCCGGTACCTGTGGCAAAGAGGTCACCTTAACCGGCGCCGAAAAGCTAGTTGGTGGGTGTGATAGCGACTCAACTAACCAACTTTTCCCTCTTAGGTACGCCCCCAGGCGTCGAAACTCTCCCGCTCTCTACTTGATCTCCCCTTGCAGGTCCAACACTAAGATCCGACATTGTCCCTCCGCGTCTCGGACTTGTGTCCTTCTCTAGCGCTCGTGTCAACCTACTAGCTGCCTCTGAGTCGTTCGGACTATCGGGCAGAGGTAGGACATCCCTCTTCACAGACTTCTTCTTCACTCCCTGTACTTCTGCTTTGTGGGTCGACACATCATCCAATCCGAGAACCATCCGGATCAGAGAAAGGCTCCACGTCACACTCCTCGCCCAACGTGAGCCTCTCCCTGATCCTCCGGACCAAAGCCAATCTTTCTTTCATATATCTCCGGCATTTGAAGAGGAAGTGCTCTAGAGTCTCCCTCTCGCACTCTCCGCAGCAAGGACACTTACACCCTTCTGGCCCCTCTAGCTTAGGGTAGCGCGTCTCCACACAACACCAGCTCCCACAGCGCATTTCCAGGATTACCTGACACCCTCTAGCCAACTCCGGATGCCTGAACCACAAGTCCAGGTAGCGCCGGTTGATGGCTCGTCCTCTTGTCAAGTACGTCCTCAGAAACTGCGCAGTGCTCTCCTGCAGCTGGCGTATCCAAAGGCGTGGAATCATCCTCCGTACCAGATCTCTGGCCGAAAAAGGATTTCCGTTTCGTGGCTCTCCACCCCACATCTCGAATGCCATCTGGACATGGCACTTCCGCCTCTCATCTAGCCACCGCGCCGGAACCTCCTTACCGCATGCCAGGTGATCATCGATGATCCCTCTACCTACCGTCTGCAGCACTTCCTGTGCTATCCTCTCCGTCGTCTTCAGGTAGGTGTTCTTCGTTGACCACCATTCCAGCCTACTATCTATGAGATCGCCCAACGTGCGACTCAACCACCTCCCCTTCCACATGCATCGCAATCGCTTTGACACCAGAATAGGATACACCGGAGGCATATCCAACTCCAGTTCCAACGATGGAATGCATGCGGTAAACTTCCCGGTGGCTTGTAGGATGTAATTGAGACCTTTGTTTAGCACATTTTGTACCTTCTGTGCCTCCTCCTTGTTTCCGCCCCATACTTCTGCTCCATAGAGCCTAGATGTCAGCACTACACTTAGAAGTTGTACAAACAACAATAGATGGATTTTGGATGATAATTCGCACACAGTGGTTTGTGGGCATTACAAATTAAGCATAATTAAAGGACATTAGAAATCACTATAATACCCTTTGGAGTCCGCTGCATTTTCTGCCTCGCTACTTTGTCGGTGCGATGAATCGTTCCCCACTACTTGCACCCAAATGTCAATGATGCCTTTTGTGAGAAAAGCATTAACACTTGCCAATCCTCAGTAGTAAAGGAATGACTCGTTTTATGCAAAATTTGGTTGCTAACCGATGATTGTCGACCTGGCAGCCTAAGAACCATGAATACTCAGAGTCGGTTGGTCGATTACAACGTCAGATAAAGGGTAATAATTGTCATCACGGTGCAAGAGAGGTCGAAATATCGGTTACCACATTAGTGCAAAACGCATCAATTCTTTACTACTTTTAACGATTTCTAATACCACAATACTTTACCACCACCGATCGTTAAAATAGCCTATTTCACCAAGGTTTAAACCCACCTCAAGTTTCCTATTTTCCGTTTCATATCCACCCAAGACCACTCTAATAATCACACTCATTTCGCTGAAATCGACATGCTTGGAGATCTTACTGGAGGTCACTGAGGATAGGGGGATCGAGAGTGGAGGATGGGATCTTTTGTAGCAGACCGCTCTCTCTTCTGTGGAGGGGGTTGATGCAGATCTCATGAAGAGAACAGGGGTGAGGATCGAGGAGTTTTTCTTTTTCTTTCATGTGCTCTCGGCGTGCCTAAGAGAAGTGTTGGGTCACAGCACACCAAGAGAAGGAGCGAAGGAAGGGTATATGGAGAGTGCCAAGAATCTGGATAGAGGACTACGAACCAATCCACAAAGACAACAATTTATGGAAATATCGAGTATTGATGGCCTCCTAACATGCCTGGGACCTCACCACTTTCACTTTCACTTCACACAAAGTACTAGTATTTCACACAATAAATATCATGAATTCAATTGAATTCAATTGAATTGAATTGATTAGATTAGTTAATCAGGTGTGGGAGTTCGTTATTGTTGGGTGAAATGATAGCACCCGAAAAACTCGTATTGATGGTGTTGAAACGCCTCCAAGAGCACGTGACAAGACGAGTTTAATATTGATTGTACTTGGAGAAGAAGTATACGATTCTTGATGAAGTGTATCCACAAGGAAGACTGGTTTTCCACAGTTTAGGAAGAATGAGAGGTTAGTGAAGAGCCGAAGGACGTCAACGAAGAGTTCGGTGGAGGTGTCTGTGAAAGAACCGGTTGAAAGTACTGAAGATAATCGGTTAAAAGAAGAAGTTGTGCAGATAGGTAGATAAAGAAGAAGAAGAAGAATGGAAGGACTCTTGTAAGAAGTTGAGAGAGGACAGTGAGAGAAAACAGCCTGAGGCAATCCCAATGAACAAAGAAATGAAGAAGACGAAGAAGCATTCTAGTGATAAGAAATCGAAATCAAGAAGGACTGTTACGAAATCTCCCAACCACGGCAAAACTCCGATAAAAACGCAAGAGAAGAATAGTGAGAACCGTGTGAAGAGACCTGGAGGTGAAAAGGAAGAAGTGGTGTTGCGACACATGGAGAGTAAAAGAGTGCGTTTGGAAGAGGAGGTCAAGCCGATTGAACCAAAAGAGGTTTCGCCTTCAACAAAGGTAGAGTCGAGTTTGTTGGAAGAGAAGAAGGATTGTGAGCTTCCATGTGAGGAAGTGAAGAAAAAGAAGGAGAAAGAGAGCGAGAGCAAGAGCAGTATTGTAATCACAAGTTGTTCGGAGCAAAATGTTGATTCTCCCTATGTGTGGTAAACGATTTTTCGATTTTTTCAATTTTGTGTGGTGGAGAGGAAATAAGAAAGAGAATGCAAAGAAGACATTGGGAAACTCAAATTCGACAGGAATATTGAGTTTTGAAGCGGCTGTGAAAGAAGAATGGTGTGCAAATAAGAATGAAGCCAGCTTAAGTATGAGTGGGAAGAAGACGATGAATAGTGAATATATGAGTGAAGATAGTATGGAAAAGATAACCAGTGATGACAAAGAAGACTTGAAGGTTTTGTGTAGTGATAATGAGAAGAAACGAGAGTGCGATTCATCAGAGAGGATGAATACCGTCCAACAGAAGAATGACCCGCCGTATAAGAAGGTTCATTCTGAAATGTGGGATAAGAATGTGAATTTGGATACGCTACTTGATTTGGTGGATGAGGGGTCGATTTGTAGTAAATTGAGACCAATTCGATCCGACAGTATATTTGCCTTCCCATCTGGGAAATTGAACACCGATTTATGTGCTTTGTCTTATCTTTGGGAAGAGAGAGGACATGGGTGAGAGAGTTGCAGGATGCGATGGGAGTACTGGAATTCGTTGGAAATGTCCACTTTTGGAAGAGACATGATACCACACACACTGACATGGAAACATTGTCTAGGAGGAAAGAAAGAAGGAAGGATCGTGATAAAATCCAGGCACCTTGTATTGGATGTGGAATGTCTTTTGGTGAGTAAGGTGAGTTGGTCGGTTGTGAGGAAGTAGAAAGATTCGTGCAAGGGACTTACTATGAACGGCTCACTCTTCATGGTATGTGACATAAAGGGATAGCAAGCAGATCCCGGAGGTGGGCTAGTGGGAAGAAGTCCAAGGCTAGAAGGTACGGACGTAATAGGCGGTGAACAACCCGCTCAAGATCTCCTGCAGGTCAATGAATTGTTTGTTTGTTTACCCCAACCTATATATATACATACCATTCAAATGCAAATAAAGACTAATTGGAATCTAGAATATAAAGGCCACACATGTGTTCAAATCTACTATGAAGTTCTACACACTTCCACATAACGTAATCCTTTAATTATGGTAAACAAACGAACAATCAGTTCAGAATTACAAATTAATCAACATGTCCTCCAATTCTTCATCCGTATTATCAATAGTCGCTACCTGCCTTGCAGAAGGTGAAAAAGTGCTGGGCTTGACAAGCGTTTGCTTTTTCACTGGATCTGCTATGGGAGCTTCAGGAAGCTTTGGCTCAGCAGTTGCTTCAGCTTCAGTAGTTGTGCTAGGTGCAGCAGGTAAGCCACTAGTTTTATCAGCAGCAGCTGCGACAGCATCCTCTTCCAAGCTCAAGTCAAGTTCGTTCATCAAATCATCTAGGTCGGCATTATCCAATCCCTCTTCTGCGGTATCAATGAGAGTAGTATCAACTTCTCCAGTAATATCATGTAAGTCTCTCATCTTATCCAATAGTTCATCCGCCTGTTCAGGCTTTCTATGATAAAGTTTATAAAGTCAATATCATACAATCCGAACTCTTCAATCAACGTAGTAGCATCTCTTACGGCTATAAGGAAATCACTTTGATCCAAATAGGCTTCACACATATCCTTCATTTTTGACAAGTTCAAAGAAATAGCCTATCAATAAAATAGTAGAAATAGGAACTACAGACTGACGCTTTATACTTTTGTCACACAATGCTACACTTTGCAAAATTCGCTTCAGCTCTAAACTTAATTGATTTCCCCATGTATCACCTAAAGTACGGTTTGCTCTTTTAGCTACCTTTGCAGCACTCATCAGCTTTTCTCGTTTTGCTTCTAATGCGTCAACTCTATTCATAAGCTAATTGTACCAGCTATTACTTTCTTTCAGCTAATCGGATTTTTTCATCTATTGTAGCTGCAGTTTGGACAATCAACCGAAGTTTGCGTTCTTCTTTTGTTTCCGTCTGCGGAGTTCGTTCTTTTCTTCCCAAGAACCGTTTAAACATTGAAATATTATAATACTAAATCATTACGATAATGTTCAATGGACAGAATAAGAAATGATAAATCAAAAACTTTTATTAATTCATTATTTTGCTCATTGCACTTTCCTATTTCAGTATATTAGTCAGTTTCTTCGTATTTCTTTGTGTTCAATAGAAAGTATACTTATTATATTTTCTTGGAATGTTGGCTATATACCATTTTATTTTGTTGGATCGACTTTTTTCCACAGAGCTCACTTCGGTCTGAATTGTTTATTTTGGGTTGCATATCAATAATAGTACAATGAATATGTATGAGAAACAATGCTCTTGAAACATGATTAATTTTTCCTTTACAATTATCTTTTTTTATAACTGCAGAAGCACTTGACTTATACTGATGTCATAATACATACATTGAATCTGACATTTACTATGGAATGCAGGTGATAAGTGTAATCTAAATAGGATAAAAAAAGTAATGGACAGTTTGATGGCTAGTCGATACGATAAAGAACCTAATGACAGATAATAATAGGAATAATTGAATACGTGTTATTCTTGAGTGCTTATGTATTCTACGAATATAGTATGCAATGAAGTTTGATTTGCAATTGATATCTGTGTATTATATAAGGGTATTATGAAAATAACATGGATAAAGTACAATACTGGCATACTTATTATAAATAATAGAATAGCATTGAATTTGGTATAAATATATTTAGGGGTTTTTTATTTATGGGAGGCTGTTAGGGTAAAGTGGACTATATTTTTGAAGAGCTTGTTTGGCATTGGATCAGCAATCAGATTGGATACAAGCTTTTTTTAATGATGAGGCATTAGTTTCAGCCACAATACTGATAAGAAGTTATTTTCAAAGAGTCTGCTGTAATCGACAATTTGATGATACTCGCAAGAATCATGTTTATAATATCTTATTGTTGACTCTTAATATTAAAGGAAACTTGTCTCCTAATATTATGCCTGAATTCTCACTCAAACTGGAAACAGTGTTCCCAACACATTCTTCTTCCATGATCAAGCTAAAACAGGAAAGAACAGAGAGATGGATGACTCCGGCATTGTATGCAATAGGAACATTTGTTATAATTACTACTCACTCATTATACAACGAGATGGAATAGAAAATGAGTGGAGTCATCAGTAAGTAATTGATAATACGAGTTATATGGAACATGGATTGCTTCGATTGTTAGTACATGTTTGGTACATATATTATTCCATTATATATTCTGTTTCAATGACTAAAAGACATGTTTTTTATTAGTCATTTTCTTTTGTGAGATTCACTTCTACTCTAACGACTTTTGCCGTATTATATTTTCAGTTCCTTCAACTCTAGGTGTAGAAAGCATTTTTGAGAGTGACATCACTGCTTATGTACTCTTAGGTCAACATCCAAGTCATTTTACAAAAAGCGCTGTCGTTATCGTTCTCTACTTTTTACAGGAGGTTTTCCCGTGAGGCATTTTATTCTGCTAGTAATTCGCAGCACTTTTGAACGAACAGGAGGATTCACTGTTCGGATTGAGAACGAGGGGATTCCTCGAGAGAAAGGCATCGGCGGGTCTGCTGCTCTCTGTAGCTCCATAGCAGCATCGATCATTGGCTGTAGATACGCATATGAGACGATCAGCGAAGAAGTGCTATTTCTACTCCTTCATTATCATAGTTTCTACAACGCGTGAACGAGCTTTCCTTTAAAGGAGAAGTCCTCTTTCATGGAACTCCGTCGGGTCTCGACAGCACGGTGTCATGTTATGGTATTCGCAGCTAAAGTGTTTCTTGACTTCATAGGAGGAATCATCCGGTTTCGTCGCAGTTTGGATGGGAAATTCGAAAAGAAGCAGGTGAAAACAGATCCCTTTGCTGTGTTGTTGGTGGACACAATGCTCCCAAAGAACACGTTCGAGATGATCAGCCGCGTAAAGACTCTCAAAAGTCACTATCCGAAATCTGCAGAGCATCTCTTTGACTGCATTGACGAGCTGGTGAAGGCGAGCATCAACGAGGAGGGCGTGTTGGAAATGAACAAATTGGTCGGCGCAGTGAGAATCAATCAAAACGTGTTGAAAACACTTGGAGTGAGTTGTGAGGCGATCGACGAGATTGTGCAACTCGCCAAACAGCATCATTTCGCGGCGAAACTCACAGGAGGTGGGGGTGGAGGCTGTGTGATTGCGATTCGCGAATCTGCATGTGATGAAGATGAAGCGGAGTTGATAAATGTGTTGCATTCGCGAGGCTATCAAACTTTTATGGTTCGATTGGGAGGTGAAGGGATCCAACTCGAACAAATCGAGTCGACTGTTTGAGTCAACAAACACATGGAATCATCATCATCATCATCATCTCCTCCTCCTACTACTACTGGTACCTATCACTTCTTTCTAGCCATCACTTGCTCATACAAGGAAGGAGCCGCTTTCGACATCTTCACAAACTCTCGCGATTCTTCCATCTCCATATCGATCAGGCCTTTGCTGATCATGCTCTCTACGAACTCCTGGCATTCCGACACGCTCAAACTCAGCATTTCGGCCAGGAAGGGGATGGAAATCCGCTGATACATTACGAATATGAGATCCAAAATCGTCAGTCGCGCCTCGTTCATGAACGTTTCCTCCGACTCCACGCCCATTCTGGAGAGGAAGAAATCGCTCGCGAACACGTCTTCGCAACGAGCCAGCTCCTTTGCCGCCTGTGCGAAGTCCATGCGAACAATGAGATGATAAGCAAAGAGAAGAATGGGGTCTTCCAGCACATCCGAGCATCGTTCCAAGATCTACACGACTCATCGCGTCTCCTCGTCTCTACCTCGATCACACGCGAGAGATTCACACGCGCGGCTCTTCCCTGCTTCATAAACACGACCACGAGGTAGCGAAGCAGCCAGGGAGCGTTGAGCTCGATCGTGGCGAGATATCTACACTCGAGTTCAGCTGCCACACCGACTCTTTGCGGAAGAACGTTCGCACGAAGAAATCCTCTCCGTTCTTCATTCCGCTGAGCAAGAAGAGGCCGTAGTGAACCAGCCACGATCGCTCTTGGAGCACTTGAGCAGCCGAAGCGACCTTCTAGAAATGATCGGAGTGTAGAGCATAGCACTTCAATGTTGGCCAGGGCGTCTTCCAGCTCTTTTAAAGTGGTCATTCCGTCATCCAGACTCATCAACGACTCACAGGTCAGACGACCCCACAGCAGGTTCAGCATGCGGTCGTGGAAGAGATCGCCACTCGTTGTCGCGGGAATTTGTTGACTAGTGTGAAGACGTTTTCTTAAAAGGAACATGTAAAAGGAGATAAGGTTCAGAGCAAGTTCGTAGTCTCCGCAATTCATGATAAATTGGGCGAGGGAATAGGACTTGTCCATATCCTCTCGCGTCAGCTGTGAGTCAAGATGGACACAAACCCTCGTACAGAAAACTCCTTCAGATCATCATCAGAGAGCGTAGGGATGGAATCGCTCTCCAGACAGCTTTCCATGCATTCGTAGAGTTTGCTGTCCTTGAAGTCCTCATATTGGCGATTGATCCCTTCTTCTCGACCTTTGAACTCTGAAAATTGAACAGCGGCACAAAAAATACCAGCAGGTGTTTCGTCGGTTCCGTTCAGCTCCTTGTACACGTCGATGGCATAACCAATCATGTTTGTATGACGGAGTAACTCCAGACGAGCCTTCGCAATTTCATTCGGTCCATACATTTGCGAATAAAGGAAATCTATCTCCATCTTTGAAAATAGGATATGTTTGTCTTCTCTAGCCAATTAAAGATAAAAAGCATAATATGGATGTCAAAAAAGGGTGCCATCTTGCGCGACAAATCATATGCTATTCAATAATTGCGCAACGCAAAACTCCTACCCGCATTACACTTTCCGTTCATTATTTCTTCTTCCTGATCGTATCTTTCAGTCATTGTAGGCCCAGCGAACTAGTTTATGGACGGAACGAATGGTAAATAACAAAACCAAAGTAAGACAGAAATCATGGCTATTTTGGGACCTCATTGCGTTTCCCTGTTTTCTGCAACAACTCATAGTATTTTATATCGAAAACCAATTTTGAAATGAATATGAACGAATTGAAGAAGAGAGCTGCTGTTGAAGCAGTCAAACAAGTTAAGAGTGGAAATGTTGTTGGTTTGGGAACGGGTTCTACGGCGTATTTTGCTGTCGAAGAGCTTGGAAGACTGCTGAGAGAAGGGATTTTGAAGGATATTGTGGGAGTAGCAACGTCTATTGAAACCGATACGCATGTCTGGATTTTGGAGCAGTGATGATTTTGTAGGCACGCTCTCTGAATATTCCAATGACTGATATTGACAGTGTGGATTCTATTGACCTTGCTATTGATGGAGCCGATGAGGTGGATCCTGATCTTCAGTTGATTAAGGGGAAGGGCGCTGCTCTGTTGCGCGAAAAGAGCACCGAGATTCTGACCTCTAAGTTTATTGTGATCGTGGATGAGAGCAAAATTGTGTCCAAGCTGGGAACCAAGGATGCGGTTCCTGTGGAGATCACTCCCTTTGGCTGGAAGCAGACCCAGAAACGTTTGAGCAAGTATGGTGAAGCCGTTCTCCGTCCTAGCAAGGAGGATGCTTCTAAACCGTATGTGTAGCGTGGCTTGTTGTGAGTGTAGACTGGTTACGGATAATGGAAATTACATTATCGATCTGCGCTTCCCTGAGGGTATTTCGAATCCTAAGGAGATGGATAAGGAGTTGAAGTTGATAACGGGAGTGGTGGATCATGGTCTTTTTATTGATATGGCGCATAGTGTAGGACTTGGTATGGAGTCGAGACTGATGAATAGGTAATAGTTGCTTCTAAGGAAGGTATTAAGGTGCTTAACAAGGAATAGTTTGTTTCTTTGTTTCTGATTGTTTGTTTATGGGAATATTTACGATGTTGAAGCAATATGGTATTTGGATGTAGAGTTATGAAGACGATAGAGTAGCTTTAGCAAATGGAGCGATGTTTTCAATGGTTTCGTAGGGTACTTTAAACATCACTGATGAATACTTACTTGATTCCTTCCTACCTTACTCACACTATTCACAGACTTAAAGAGAGTTATTTCTTTCCTTATTCTTGGTTGTGATACAAGGAATTGCTTCTGTTTCGCTCTATCAAGCTTCAGTTTTCTGTTTAAACTCATAAATTCGATCTGGAATTACTAGAATGGGAGATGTAGCATTCCAATAACCCATGTTGACGTTCCTTCTTGTTTTTCTTTTCCTTTCGCCCCAGTGAAAAAGGAATTGATTTCTTTATCATATCAATTCCATGTTCAGTACCTTCTATCCATAGTCTGCTATGACTATATCGTTTTCTTGCAGAATTAAACATGAGATGAATAGCAGCAGCGACATAGTCATAACTGCATTCACCACTACCACCACAACTGCAACAACAATCAACTACAAACATCCATTCTACATACCCACACGATCCCTCTGCACTACACCTTCGCCAAAACGCTTCCATCATATTCCTCACTGAAAATACATTACTAACCTGTCAAAACCCAAATAATCACATTCTCTCTTTTTCACAACAATACTGACCGATCCCACCACCCACTGGTATTATCCAAACCAAGAAATACACACAGTTTTCCTTTCCCTGTAATGCAGCAAATCCCGCATTGCTATCATCAACATCGCCCATTGTACGATAAACGAAGACCAGAGAACGACAAAGAATCAACAATGACAACGTTTGGTCAAATCGAGCCAAGTGAGTAAGAGTGGATTTCCTTCTATTCACGGTTCAAACTGTCAGGATCCTATCTCCTAGTCAACTGTCCCCTACACAACGGGGTTCAACTCCAGTGTCTTTCTATCGTGTCAACAATCTCCCCACCTTAGGGAGAAAGCAAGAATTAGAAGAAACAAGCGCACGTTTGCTAAACAAAGAAGACATTCGTAGAAAACAAGCACGAGCCGATTCCAGTGAATCTCCTACACGCAGACAGCAATCCTAGATTTCGCATCGATTTCACCAATCACTTAGGAAGCGATAGGAATGGTGTATGGCGTATGACGTAAGAGAAGAAGGCGGAAATCATATACTTCTCTGAGGGACGACATGCGATCAGGGGGACCAATCAATTGCGCCTGGAATCTAAACCCTCATACTCAAATTTTCTTATTTATTGTAAATAATGTTCACTCGTTCTGCTATTGTTGCTCGTAACTTTGGAACTGCTGCCCGTAAGCTGTTCGTGGGAGGAAACTGGAAGTGCAATGGATCTATTGCCAAGGTGCAGGAGATCGTTTCGACCCTGAACGCCTCCAACCTGAACAGCGATGCGGAGGTGGTGATTGCCCCTCCCACCGCTTACCTGCGTGATACCGTCTCGACTGTGCGCCCCGATGTGCAGGTGGCTGCTCAGGATGTGTGGAGCCAGGGCAACGGTGCGTTCACCGGCGAGACCTCTGCTGAGATGCTGAAGGATCTGAAGGTCGGTTGGGCGATCGTGGGTCACTCTGAGCGCCGCGGCAAGGGTGAGTCGGATGCTGAGGTTGCTACGAAGGCTGCCTATGCTCAGAAGAACGGGCTGAAGGTGATCTGCTGCCTGGGAGAGTCCCTGCAGGAGCGTGAGTCTGGCCGCTTCGCTGAGGTGGTGACTCGCCAGCTGAAGGCGTACGCCGACGCGATCAAGAACTGGGATGACGCGGTGATTGCGTACGAGCCCATCTGGGCGATTGGTACTGGCAAGGTGGCGACCCCTGCTCAGGCGGAGGAGGTGCACGCCATTCTGCGTAAGTGGCTGCGTGAGAACGTGAGCGGTGCTGTTGCCGATAAGGTGCGCATCATCTACGGAGGTTCTGTGAACGCGAAGAACTGCAACGAGCTGGGCAAGCAGGCCGATATCGACGGCTTCCTGGTGGGCGGAGCTTCGCTGAAGCCCGAGTTCGTGAACATCATCAACGCGAACTCGACGGTGAAGAACGCTGGTCCGGTGAACGTGGGTATCAACGGTTTCGGTCGTATTGGTCGTCTGGTGTTCCGTGCCTCGCAGCCGAACCCTCTGGTGAACGTGGTTGCGATCAACGATCCGTTCATCACTCCCGACTACATGGAGTACATGATCCTGCACGATTCGACCCACGGTCCGTTCCAGGGAACGGTGAAGGCGGAGAAGGACGCGATCATCGTGAACGGTCGCCGCATTGTGGTGTCCAACGAGATGGATCCGAAGAAGATCCAGTGGGGCGCTGCGGGTGCGGAGTACATCGTGGAGTCGACGGGTGTGTTCACGGCCCAGGAGAAGGCTGCTCAGCACCTGGAGGGTGGCGCGAAGAAGGTGGTGATCTCTGCGCCGTCGAAGGACGCTCCGATGTTCGTGATGGGAGTGAACAACACTTCCTACACGAAGGACCTGAAGGTGGTGTCGAACGCCTCGTGCACGACGAACTGCCTGGCGCCTCTGGCGAAGATCATCAACGACAAGTTCGGTCTGAAGGAGGGTCTGATGACCACGGTGCACGCCGTCACCTCCACCCAGAAGGTGCTCGACGGACCTTCCAAGAAGGACTGGAGAGGTGGTCGCTCGGCCTGCTTCAACATCATTCCCTCGTCCACGGGTGCCGCGAAGGCTGTGGGCAAGGTCATTCCCGAGCTGAACGGTAAGCTGACCGGAATGTCCTTCCGTGTCCCCACCGAGGATGTCTCCGTGGTGGATCTGACCTGCACGCTCAGCAAGCCCGCCACCTACGAGCAGATCAAGGCTGCCGTGAAGGAGGCTTCCGAGACCTATCTGAAGGGAATCATGGGATACGTCGATTACGATATCGTCTCTCGCGATCTCCTCACCTGCCCCTACTCCTCGGTCTTCGATGCCAAGGCGGGAATTGCCCTCAATGAGCACTTCGTCAAGCTCGTCTCCTGGTACGATAACGAGTGGGGATACTCCAACCGTATGGTCGACCTCATCCAGTACATGGCCAAGGTGGACCGCTCTTAAATCCGTCAGTGACCAAACGAGTTCACTGTTCTTTTGTAAATAGTAGATTTCGTTTCTTTTGCCTTTTTGTTTGACAAGCTCAAGCGACTTGCTGTTGCTAATATTATTGTTGTTTTCAAACCTTTCTTCAGAAGCATTCATTACTACATATATATATATACATATATATTATTTGTATACTTTTGAGTACGATGTCTTCTCTCTACTTGCAGTACGACAATCTGCCAACTTCCATACTGACCTATTTCTACTACTTTCAATTCAAGATTGCTTCCTTCTTTCATGTAACCGATGTATCGCTTGAAAAATCGCTTGATCCACTAGCAACAAGCTTTCGGAATCGCATTGATGATCGTTTTGACTGCCGGCTACTTACTTCTCGTAGCGCTTATCGCTGGTACCTGCTTTGCAGAAAAATCTCATTACCGTAGCTCGCGTATTCTGGAAGACAAGAGGAAGGAGAGCGCAGACGATCCATGGAGATACGATTCTTCTTCTCGGTCCTTGCGACAGTGGAAAAACCTCGTTCTTTTATCTGGTAAAGCAGCAATGCATTCTGGCACATAGACAACGCAGGAACAGGTCCCCCAAACAGTAACCTCGATGAAGGAGAACGTCGCGTCCTTTTCGTGCGCCGAATCGAACGAGAAGGAATCCCAAAAGGTTCTCGGGAAGATTGTGGACTTCCCTGGCCATCCTTCTGTTCGCAAGTGTGTTTTGGTGCGGATTCTTTAATCTACGTAGCCAGCTTGAGAAATACTTTTCTCACACATCCGGAATCGTCTTCATGCTCGACGGCTCGCACTACAGCGAGAAGGAAGTCGCCGAGTATCCTTCTGTGGGTGTCTTTTCTCTCAGATTTCTCTACGATATTTTCGTAAACCCGTCGTTTGTTTCGCACCCCTGCCCGCTCCTCCTTGCTGTAAACAAGTCAGACCTGAGCGGCTGCGAAGACAACCAATCTGTGTTCGATCGCATCGAGAACGAGCTGTATCGTTATTGAATCTGCTTGTCTGTAGCGATCTGATCAAGGAAAGCCGGGGAAGCGTGGAAACAGTCGGCGAGCAAAGTGTGAACAAGCTGGGAGTCGAGGGGCAGAAGTTCTCGTTCGAGAAGGATGCTCCGTGCAAGGTCTATGCGTGCAACTGCTCGGTGAAGGACCGAGACGTTCAGAAAGTGACTGGGTTTATGACTGCTTGTTTTCATTAGATGTCTGTGTTTGTTGAATACCATGGATCTTGTTGCTCTTCTCGTGGCTGCGGTGATTTATGTGTTCTTTTCGGGCGAGCCGCAAACAGGTTCTGACACGCTATTCTCAAACTCGACAGAGATTCGGAATTTTGAAAAATGGGTTCATCAGAGGGGTACTGACACATTTTTAGTCTGATTTGCAGCTCATGTCGCGCCAATCAAGATTTCTGACTTTTCTGGCATGGATCGAGGTAGTTTTGGAGTTTGACTACAAATTAGGTCTTGTTGCAGTCGAGGAGATCAAGCCAAACAGCACACTTATCGAGTTGGACTTGGATGACGTCATGTATTTCACTTTCCCTGATTCTCGTGCATAGATATCCATCGACAGTGTTAAAATCAGTGCCCGAGTCGGAAAAGAATCTTTTTCTTGCAATGAGTGACGATTTGATGCTAGCGGCGTTCTTGATTCAAGAAAGAATCAAGGGTCGTGCTTCCCGGTGGTATCCCTGGCTTCAAGTTCTCCCTTCTCCCTTCTCTTGTTTCTCAGACACTCCCAAAGCATCCCACGGTCCCTTCATCATTCACCCAATCCGAAATCAAGGAATTCGAAGATCCGGCGATCATTCAGCGACTGAACATTCAGCGAAGTGACTATTATAGCACCTATTTTGCTTTCACTCGGCACATGTGCACCTATTTCCTGCAAGTCGATGCTCCCTTCCGAGATCGGCTTTGGGCTTGTAGTTATTCCGGATTTGAATGGGGCTACACAATGGTCATCACGCGGACTGTGACCGAGAATCGGCTATTGATTCCCTTGATGGATTATCGCAATTTCATTTCCACGGATTCTGTAATTGAATGATTTTCGATTCATTGGAAGCCCTTCGAAGCAGTCGATCGTTCGCATGAACGAACCCATTTCATAATAAACGAGCAGAACCAGCTTCGAGTTGTCACCGATAAGCGTGTGAAACGAGGTCGGCAAGTGTATTTAGATTATGAAGCTTTTCCTTCCCACTACTATTTGCAGCACTTTGGATTCGTTCCGATCAGCAACATTCACGACTGTTTGTTGATTCCTCTCCCATCGCACACACCTTCTCCGCGCTTATCGAGAGTGTTCAAAGCGCTGGGATATCCGACGGACGATTCCGTGTGTTTGGATGTGACTCGCTTTCTGAACGACAAAGCGCTTTCTTTCTTTTTGCTGCGAGAGGCCGACGAAGACCAGCTTCAGAAATGCATCGATCTATACGAAACGCGTGTGAGTTCGAAGCAGAAGGGCCGATGGGAAGCAATGGATGTGTATGAATGTGCTACGGGGGAGAGGGGAGACAAAGCGAAGCAAATATGGGACGATGGAAAGGAGGAATTGAAAAGCAAACTGTTCGACCATTTGAAGTGGGTGGAAAGTGTGTATTCTACCAGTATTGCTGCGGATAACGTAGCCACGTGGAACTGATTGTGATTTCTAGTGGAAGTTGCACATGGAAAGAGATCGGCTGTCCGCTGCGTCCAAGCTTGCCTTGCGATGGCGTATTTCGCGCAAGCATTTGATTCAATTGATGATGAGCAATCTGAAAACGGAGCAATTGAATCCTCAGTCTGTGCAGTCCTCTTCCTCGCAATCCTCCCCACAACCTACACTCAATGAAGTCCCTGTTTCGAATCGAATTCATTGCTAGCCACTACTTCGCTTGAATGATTGGGTGAAAGAACACAGCGAGAATACCAAGATCAGCATCGGAAGCACTCCTTGGGGAGGATTAGGCGTGATAGCCAAGGAAGCCATTCAAAAGGGAGAGGAAGTGCTGCGAATCCACAACGATACTGTCATCGGTCTTCACACAGCACTCACTCACCCACGCTTTGGGAAAGCGTTCTCTGCCTTCTATCACCAGAATCAACTCTCAGAATACGCTCTTATCGCATTGACTCTTCTCTGGGAGAAATTCGATAACGAAAGATGGTCTTTGTTTGCTCCCTTCTTAGCGAAACTCCCATCGATCGAAGAATTCCATCATCCGGTTCTCCTCTCGAAAGACGATCTTCTCCACTTGTATGGCAGTGCGCTGCTCGACGAAGTATCTGCACTCAATGCGACGTTGCACAGAGAATTCGAAGCGAGTTGCGCTCTCATTCAGTCTCACAAGCATCTTCAAAAGCTTTTCACTTCATCCTTGGTCACGTATCCTCGCTTTTTGGTTTGGATTGGACGAGATAATGAATGGTAGTGGGCAGAGCTTCTGGTGCGAGGGAAAAGCTTGGTTGTGGATGGCGAAACACTGCTGATTCCGCCTCTCGTATTCGCCCATAACAGCATTTTCCAAAAGGCAGGCGAGTTTTTGCGAATCGAAAAGGAAGAAGAAAAAGAAGGAAATGTGGTGGTTGTAAGCAGCGAGTCGACGGAATTCAGCTCGGATTGGATGATCCGACAAGGATTTCCGAATTGGTATATGCTTCTGTAGAATATTTCTGGTTTGCTGTGAGTAGATCAAAGGGCGAATTGCTGCTCGCGATGAAAGGAGATTGCGTTCTATGGAATCTTGAGTTGAAAGAAGACGATCCTTTCTTTGATGTAGGAACAGAGAAAACGCGTTTCTGAATCATAGGAAAAGGCAGAGAGGCTTCACAAAGCAAACCTCCATTTGTATGAACGATTCTGTTTGGTTCCCAACGCGGAATCGATTCCCGACAAGTTTTTTGAAATGCTGCGAATCTTACGACGCAACGATTTCCATTCGAGTGAGAGCGAGCTTGCGGATGGACGTGAGGTCAGCAGGAGTGAAGATCGATGGAGCCTTTTGCTGGACGCTATAAAGGAAAAGATGGGGAGTTATATCACGCAGGTGGTGAGTGATCGAACGCGCTCGAGGTACAGTTTGAGAATCAGATAGTATGGATAGGAGAGGGCAATTCAGCAATCGACTGATGACAATGAATCGGTTTCTTTCTATCGAAAAGCACTTGGTGATGGAATTGCGAAAGTCTGTAGTCCGTCTCTAGCGATCTGTAGAGTAGATTTGTGAATTCTCTTTGTTGATAACAACCACTTTCTCACTTCATTTTCCAGAGAGGGGCAAGAAAAGGGGAACGAAATGGAAAAAGAACTAGCTACGATTAACACTGAAGAAATCGATCATTCTGCCATCAACGAGCTGGATGCTGCGTCCAAGGTTTCTTCGTATGTTTTGCATGTTTTAATGAATTCTAATAGGACTGCCAAATCGAGTGCGAAAAAGAGCGGCACATTTCAGAAGATGGGAGTGAGTAAACCAGTATTAGCGGGAATTGTGAAACTTGGATTTAAGATTCCCACTCCTATTCAAAGAGCCACTATTCCCACGGCACTGAAAGGAAAAGATGTAGTGGTAATGGCAAGAACAGGTAAAACGAGTATTCAATGGGATGATTGTATAGGTAGTGGTAAGACAGCGGCTTTTCTGATTCCAATGGTGGAGAAGCTGAAAGAACACCACCTGACTGGTGGAGTGCGTGGTATCGTTCTCTCTCCGACTCGAGAACTTGCCTATCAGTCCTACCGTGTGTTTAACAAATTGTCTCACTACACCAATCTTCGTTCTTGTATTCTAGTGGGAGGTGAAGCCATCGAGTCTCAGTTTGAATCGATTTCCAAGCATCCAGACGTTATTTTTGCGACTCCCGGTCGTTTGATGCATATGCTTCTTGAGGTGCCCGATTTTTCTCTATCCTCTGTTCAATTCATATCTTTTTATTCAGAGTTGCTGTTGTTATAATTGTGATGTCTATTGTTGTAATATTTGTAATGTCTATTGTTGTTGTTGTAATTGTTGTTGTAATGTCTATTGTTGCTATTACTATTGTGATTATTTGTCACTAAACTTCTGCTTCCTTCATTCATCACATCTGCTACGATGAAGCCGATCAGCTCTTTGAGCTGGGCTTCGCTCCCCAATTGAACGACATCACAGGCCGACTCCCAGTGAATCGCCAATCGATGCTGGTCTCTGCCACACTCCCTCCCATTCTCCTCGAGTTCTCGCGCGCGGGACTGCACGACCCAGAGATCGTTCGCCTCGACATCGACAGCAAGCTCTCTCCAAATCTCTGCAGCACGTTTTTCCTTGTTCGTCCCGTGCGAATTGCCCGTTCAATCGATCGTAGGAAGAGAAGACAGCCGCGCTGCTCTTCCTGATGCATCGAGTGATCCCCAACGTGCAAGGCGTGCTCATCTTCGTCGCTACGCGCTTCCACGCGGAGTATATCACCGTACCCAATCGAGCCAAGTGCCAAGTAGTCCATTCTGAACCACACCGGAATTAGCACGGTGTGCATTTACGGAACGATGGAGGTGAGTTTCGAGCCGAAGTGAGACGGTAGATGACCGCGCGAACCATGAATCTCGCACAATTCCGCGATAACAAAGTGCCGGTGCTGGTGGTCACCGACGTCGCAGCGCGAGGTCTCGATATTCCTCTTGTGAACACGGTGATCCACTTCGATTGTCCCACCTCGCCGAAGCTCTACGTCCATCGAACCGGCCGAACCGCGCGAGGAGGCCGCGAGGGAACATCCGTCGTGTTCGCAACGGTGGCCGAGATTCCGTACATTCTGGACGTCGCGCTGTTCTTAAATCAGCCGCTGGAAACGGCGACGGAGGGGTAGAATTGGTTGGGAGGTGCGATGCAGATACGCGTGGGACGAAATGAAACCGACGCAGGTGAATTATGGATGTTTCCCGCGGGCTATCATCGATCCAGAGATCCACAAAATCAAAATGATGACGGAGGGGAGCGAGGAGCTTTTCCGCCAGTGGGATGCGATGCAGAAAGCGTAGATGAGGAGAAAGCGTGCGAAATAGATTCAACATGTATCAGAAGACGAGGCCGAAGCCAAGTTCGCAGAGTCGCCATCGCGTGGAATCGATCGATGTGACTGCGTATCACCCGCTGCTTCGATCGTTCATCCCCGATTCGGAGAGCCAGCTGGACTCGTTTCGGAAGGAAGTTCATGCGTATCGTCCAACCGCTACGATCTGGGAGATTCGGCACAACAAGGAGCAGGCGGCTGTGGGAGAAATTGCGATGGATGAGACGTAGGTTATGCAGAAGAAACGACGAATGCATCAGTGGTCGATCCAGCAAACGCAGGAAAAGGAAGTTCAGAAACGTGCCGACTCGAAGAAAGGCTGAGTTGTAGAGAAGGAGGAAGAAGAAATGAAATATCTCAATGAGCACGAGCGAGAGTTTGAGAACGAAGGACATCTCGAAGCGCCCGCCTCCGTTTCCGATGCAGGAAAGCCTCGAATCTCAAAGAAGATGCGAGCGATGCTGAAGAATTCGGGACAGAAACAGATCAACATCAAGGAACTGATGCAGAACGTGCAGCCGAAGGAGCCGGAAGAGGTGCGAGCGATCGTGTCGAATGAGAAATAGAAGAGTTACCGAGACGAGCAGTTCTATATCAACCCGGAAATGCCGGTCATTCGCGAAGGAGAAAGCGATTTCTTGAAGGTGGAGCAGGACGATGTGGCCAAAATGACGTCTGCTGCGAACAACGCTCTGTTTGAATTGCTGGGAGACGATGCGGAGACGATTACGAAGAACAAGCGGATCGTCCGATGGGACAACAAGCGGAAGAGATATGTGCGAGGCACGGTGGGAGAGTTGAAGGACAACAAGCATGTGCGGAACGAGAGCGGGCAGCTGATTCGGTCGAAGAGTCAGGGAAAACGAGGTGAGTTGTACAAGAAGTGGAGAGAGAGTCACAAGCTGAACGAGCAAGAGATCGGCGAAGAAACGAGAGAAAAGCCGAGTCTTCGTGGAAGACGGTTTGAAAAGAAGGAAAAAGCGAAGAATTCTGCAAAACATATCCTTAAACACTGCGAAGAGGAGTGAGTTTCTTTTACGGACAGAGCCTCGCAATGAAGTGAAGACGCGACAGCAGATCGTGAAAGACTTGAAGGAGAAGGAGAAGAACAAGATCAAGCAGATGAATAAGAAGGATCGCGAGAGTTATTTGAAGAAGAAGGGATTGTGGAGAGAGAAGAATCAGCCGCGACCATCCCGAAGAAGATGAAAATCGTTCTTTTTATTTTACTCTTGTTTGTTACAGAAAGCAAACAAATCGCAAATTGCAAATCGCAAATCACAAATCACAAACAACTAACAATAACTTTCACGACATCGGTTTCTTTTATTGCGTTCTACATTGAAGATATCGATTATTCTTACGTCCTTAAACAGAGAATTGCCTGTAAGCATGTTGCCACACAAAAACAGTTGCACGTAGTCAATCTGGATAGTATTTTCGGCTTCTGGGAACTAGAATATCAACATCAAATCAAAGAACAAACGGATCCAATGATGTCCTTTACAATGTCTTCCATCTGAGAGTTTGTGAGCGTGTTCAAATCTTGATCTTGAGAGTATGTCTGAACTATCGGTGACTGGCTCACTATTTTCTTTCCATGTGTATTCTCACCAAAAGATACAATGAAGCATCGATTCTCGTCCAAGAAATCCTACATTCCAAATTAACTGAATTGCCTACTGCCTTAACATCAAACAGGAATTCACAGATATAGTCATAGTGACGAATAGGTTTCGTGACAACTGGCTTTGGAGGGATTTGAGCAGCTGGTATAGAAGACACGTCCTCTGCCAATTTATTCTCTTGTTCATTCAATTGAGACTTTATTTCCGCAGTAGAATTAGTTGTTTCCTGAGTTCCCTTAACTGATGTAACTGATTCATTTTGCTTCATCTTGATATCATCAGAATTTGAGGTATTTCCCGTTTTGGATGTCGTTGTTTTATTTTTACCTGAACCGTGTTTCGAGGTACTTTGTTTTCCAGTTTCCTTATCCGAACTTGTTTCAGATGTGCTTTCTCCATGTTTGCTATTATTTCTACAAGAACTAAATAATTGTCCCATGTTATTCTATGAAACAGTTGGGATCCCACGATTTTGAACAAGGAGTTACTCCTTTTCACAGATTCGTAGAAACAATGTCCGTATTGCCTGGATTTGCAGCTGATGATGGTTTTAAGGCTCCCGCTGAATGGGATGTCCATGAGCAGACGTGGATGGGTTTTCCTCAAGTAGACCCTATTTATTGGCTTGCAATTGTTAGAGACCCGATATCTGGAGAGAGAATGCCGCTCCGGCTCAGAAAGTGTTTGCCAACGTAGCTAATGCGATTGCACGCTTCGAACCTGTAACCGTTTGCGCCCCGAAAGAGCTCTACACTGTTGCGCGCTCTTTGTTGGATAAGAATGTTCGTGTGGTGGAGATGTCGATGAACGATTCTTGGTTCAGAGACACGGGAGCGATCTTCGTGAAGAACGAGGAGGGAGTCGTCCGTGGAACGAATTGGCTGTTCAATTCTTGGGGTGGTCTGAATGGCGGCTGCTACGATTACTGGGAAGATGACCTGCTGGTAGCAGGCAAGATGTGCAACATCGAGCGTGTTCCCTACTACAAGTACAACATGATTTTGGAGGGAGGTTCGATTTCGTTCGATGGCGAGGGAACGTTGCTGACAACGGAGGAATGTCTGCTGAACCCGAACCGAAACCCCTCGATGACGAAGGAGCAGATCGAGGCGGAGCTGAAGCGTGGCTTGGGAGTGGAGAAGGTGATCTGGCTCCCGAAC
The DNA here is from genome assembly GCF_000151665.1 of Blastocystis hominis. Classification (NCBI taxonomy): domain Eukaryota; class Bigyra; order Opalinata; family Blastocystidae; genus Blastocystis; species Blastocystis hominis. Next base: position 56,557 of record NW_013171839.1, read on the forward strand.
GGTTTGTTTGGCGATGTGGATACGAACGGCCACGTCGACAATTTCTGCGTTTTCGCGCGCCCTGGCGAAGTGTTGCTCTCGTGGACAGACGACGAGAAGGATCCGCAGTATCCCATCAGTCAGCACGCGTACAAGCTGCTGGAGGCCGCGACGGATGCGAAGGGTCGCCACTTGAAGATCCACAAGCTGCACATCCCTTCGGACATCATTCGCACGCCCGTTTGAGCGCGTTCGAGAAGTGATCTGTAGGAGGAGTTCGCGGGACTGACGCAGGAGGAGGGAACGATCGAGCGCGAAGAGAATCAGCGCCTGCCGGCGTCCTACGTGAACTTTTACTTCGCGAACGGCGCGATCATTTCGCCTTGCTTTGGCGTGAAGGAGGACGAGATGGCTCGGAAAGTCTTCCAGGAAGTGTTCCCGGAGCGCGAAGTGGTGATGGTGCCCACGCGCGAGGTTATTTTAGGAGGAGGCAATATCCACTGCATCACGCAGCAGCAGCCCAAGGGCGTGAAGGCTTAAGCGAGTGCTGCGATCGTCGACAACTAGGAATCGAATCGTGTGTTTGTTGCATCAAACAGAATAAAGCCCGCGCTCGTAAATGTAGCGCGGAAGGGTCTCAACGGTCAAGGTGCGCGGCTGCGTATCGGCGTCGTGCCTCGCCATCTTCTTAAAGAACGTGCGCGCTGTGATCACGGCCATCTCCACCGAGAGATTGTGGTGGGCAGGAGGAAGTTGCTACATCGAATTGTGTCGAAAACGATACTTGCTGAATCCACTCGGGAAGTCGACTCGAATGATCCACCAAATCATACCGATAGTCCGCGAAGATCACGAACGAGTAGTCGTTCTTATTTCGAATGGTTCTTCCCACGCACTGAGCGCTCTAGAAAACAATCACAAACATGAAGAATGAAAAACTTGCCGAATCGCATCACAAATTTGATAGTCGTTTTTATCCACATCGTACTGATATCGAAGGTATTCGCACTTCTGATTGAGCTCCTTGGACAGCGTGTTTCTATTTGGAATGAAGGTCGCAAAGATACAAGAAAGGAACTCCCATCAGAATGCAGCATCGACCATAATGATCGTTAAAATGGACTCCCTCTGAAATATGTCCCCGAACTACGCACAACAAAACGGCTCCCTTTCCTTCATCGCACGACTTTCGATAGTTTTGGACAGCGACGTTGCTCTCATTGATATCTCGACTCTCAATGTAAAGCAGTTTGTAGTTGTAAATGTCCCGAATCACGCCATGCGCGTCCCATTCGCACAGAAACAGCTCCAAGTGGCGTTAAGAACGCAACGATTCCATATTAAAAAAGGGTTGGATATGTGCGAATAGCTCGTGAAGAAGCAGATAATTCCGTCAGGAACCACGCGAGCCATTTCCACCAGCAAAGACCCTTTGTGGGAAAAGAAAGGAAACAGACGATACCATACGACACAGCGACTTGATTGTTGGCTCGAAGCGTGTACTTGCTGGAAAGCTTCACATCGCTCTTCGCAGACAGGGAGCTCGACGGCTTCGTGTCCGGAACCTCCATCGCGTTTGTGACGGTCATTCGCCCCTACATGGCGAAGAGAACGAAGCCCAAACCTGATCGTTTCCGCGAGAGACGACGACAGGGCAGAGATGCGAATTCCGGTCGATGCAGATGGACTTGGCGACGAGTGGATGGAACTGGAGCAGTTTAGGATACAGATCTAAAGAGAGGGTTCCGCTGGTGATGATGATGTGCTTAAATGCGGTGAAAAGAGGCTGCATCACATAGCCAGCATCGCAGCAGATGAGTTTTAGCACGCGCTGGGACGCGACAAAGTTTTTGTTCCATTGATTTGATGAGACAAAGGGGGGCTTGACAAGCATGTAAAAGCCGTGATCGTATTCCCCGATGAGCGAGAAAAACTGAATGATGCGCTTTAGCTTGGCCACTCTGCATCCATCAACGAGCAAACAGCAGCGCTACTTCTCAGGAGCCAGCGAATAGCCGGAGCTCTCAAACACAGAAAGCAGCCGCTGAAACCGCCCCGAAAACGTGCGAAGCTCGTAATAATCGACGAGACATTCCTGCGAACAATCAAACACAACCCCAAAAGCAGCAAACTTGATAGATCATAAGTCGAACTTCGTTGATGGTAAGTCCGTTTACGATTTCCGGTTGCTTCCAGTTCTGCATCGCCATCACCATCAGTTTTAGAAGAGGGATAAACGCTTCCACCTCCGTCGCTTGCTCCTTCGTCTAGACTTGAACGCAGTGCGAGAAACAAAACCATCGAGGAAGGCTCCGTTCTCGGCATTTGGATAATTTGCTTGCCTCCAAACTCTGTTTTGACCACGCTTACCGAGTTCACAGCAGCCTCTCTCTTCTGGAATTCTTTAGAAAGTCTACATGAAAGCCAAAGAAAGGATGGACTCGGTGAGAAAGGAATAGGATTCTTTGAGATGCGAAGAGGGGATTGTGACAGAATAGTTTTCGCAAAGAACATCGTCGATATTGTGCCCTTCATCAAAGAGCAGAATGTTGTTTTGGTTGTTGATGTGAGGAAGGATCAGAGGACTAATCGAAGGATCCAGTACGTACTACATTGCACAGCGTTCCAACAGCCAACCTGGTAATTAAACACGATCACATCTGCATCGTCAAGACACGACCGAGCAAAAAAGTAGGGACACGTGTCTTTTCGTTGCTGGAAATCGCTCAAATTGTATCTATGTCAAACAAAACACAACAAGAAAAACACGCCAGGCGCGATGGAAGGCCTTCTTTGGTTCCTTGAAAACTTTTCATAGTATTCGCAGCCAAGATCCTCGATGTCTGGAGCTTGGCGAGGATGCTTATCAGAGTACCGACATCTCCGAAAGCATTCATCCTGCAATGAAGGAACTAATTAGCAATGCAACACTCACAATTGCATATTGAATTGAATGAGGATATGTCTACGCGTGTATCCGGATTGATACAGTCGATTTTGGGATGGATACACAGATTTCGACGACTACTTAGACAAACTCCCAAAATACTCCTGTATCGATATTCCAGTTTTGACTTTCGAAATGCGACAACTCTCTTCAGCTCCTCCATGCATTGTTTCAGTTCAGCAATAGTACGAGTACAATATATCAATTTTCCTATCACAATAAAGCATTAGTATGGTGATAAACCTAAATCTGGGTAAGAATGCTTCATTGCGAGATATAAAGCGAAGATGCACACCGTTTTTCCAGTTCCTGTTGGCATTTCGAGAAGTGCATGTCCCTTCTGCTCACTGGTTTCAAGAACTTGCTTCAGCTGCTGCATGTACTCATATTGCTCGGGATAAATGCTTTCATATCTATGAATAATGCGGTTATGTGAAGAACGACGGAAACAACACATCCAGCCCATCTAAATTAAACTGCATAACTATGAATGGGAAAAAGTCAAATTTGTTGGAATCCAAATCTCCTTTTTGGCTCTTTTGAATTTGGAATAATGAGCGACTACTGGATGTTTAATTTGGAGTGGTTTGATGAGAGTTATGCATTTGAGGGAGTAACGCTTTTCCGGACAGTAATCTTATCGCTGATTATTCTGCTGGTCGTCTACATGCAGTATTTTAAAAGAGCCCCCGCTTTGCCAACAAGTAGAGTTTGTTGTTAATAGCCTTATCCATTAGATGATTTATTTCTAGATGGCGATACTCCTTTCATTTTGTTTTATAACCCTGAATCCGGAGGGTTTTACAGAAACACAATTGTCCAACAGTTGATGAAGCAATATCCGAATATAGTATGCGTGAATGTGTTGAAAGTAAATCTTGTTTCAACGATCCGTTCTATGACTCCGTCAAAGAATACCAAGGTGATTATATGTGGTGGTGATATATCCATAATAATAATAATACTATTATGATGAAATTGTATTCTTAACGCCATGGAACAGTGAGTTGGGTACTGGACTCTATCCTCAAAGCTGGATGGCAAACCTGTCCTCCTTGTTGTGTCTACGCGCTAGGCACCGGAAACGATTTGGCCCGTTCTTTCCACCTTTCATCTCTCTCTGTACTTCTCACTTTCTCTTATCTTATTTACGTAGTCTCTTTCTTGTCCCGATTTCTTGCATTGGGTGAATGCGGCCAAACGTTCGTTTTTCGTCTTTCCTGCTTTGTAGAATTGTCTTTAGATCGGTGGGTGTTTCAATCATCCCAAGAGAAAACGTTTTTCAATTACTTCAGTTTCGGAGTGGACGCTGCTGTGGTGAATCGACTCCAACAAATCCGATCGCTCTACCCCTTTTTGTTTCACTTCCCCTCCATTAACAATCTCTGGTACGCTTGGTGCATTATTTTGGAAGCCCTCTTCCCGATGAATGCAAATCTGAACCGCCTCGCTCTCAAGGCTGACGATGAAGAGCTCTCCGTCTCCCAATATCGTTCGGTCGTGTGCCTGAACATTCCTTACTACTGCGGAGGAGGTCTTCCTTTGGGCGATCACTACGATCTTTCGCAATGCTGCGATCAAGAAATCGAAATCGTGGCGTTTTCTGGAATTATTCACATCCTTGCAGCCAAGGTGGCGTTGAAGAAGCAGCTTCATTTGTAGTTCGGATTGCGGAAGGGAATTCTTCTGAAGAGAGCCAGGAAGATTGAATGGAAGCTGGACAGAGAGTGTCCTGTTCAGGCTGACGGAGAGGCTTGGATCGAACCGAGTGGTTGCGGCGAAGTTCGGTCTGCATCATCGGTTTGTCTGCTCGCTTAGATGAAGAGAACTGTTGCTTAGTTGGTGGCGATGATTATAAAAGGCTTACGCCTGAATGAAATTGAGATGGTTTGTTTGTGTGTAATAAACGAGAAGGGATGGGTTCTATGAGAAATCACTTGAATGGATAGCTTATGAACGGGATAATGGATGCTCTCTGGGTCAGATTGTTCATTGTGATTCATTCCATCCAACGAACATCAAGCGATTTTTGTATTTTCTAAAATTCTCCATCCCATTTCTATTCTCCACTCCGCTTGCGATCCCTCTTCCTACGTTTCCATCCAGCTCCTCATTCCCCTCCTCTCCACCCCATTATTATTATTATTATTATTATTTCAAACAAACAAGCCAATCCTCCATATCGAAATCATCCTCATTCTCTACAACTATCACACACCTCTCAATCCGCACCCATTCCATTCCAGTCGCCTCTCTTCGCGCTCGCCTTAATCTTCGACAGATTTCCTTCATCGTCCTCTTCATCTTCGTACCCATTCCCCGTAATAAAGTCTCGACTCAATCCGCCCGAATGCACCGCGTGGTTCCGCGTTCGCTGTCTCCGTTCCTTCGTCGACCGCTGTCCCTCACTCCTCCTTCGCACTCCTACCGTCTTCGCCGGCGCGTTCATCAAATAATTCAGTCCCTCGCTCGACTGCTGCATCACTTCCTTCGGCACGGGCGCCAATTTCTTTGGCACGAACACCACGCGCGAATCCAAGTGGCTCTGCAGCTGCAGGAAGCTCTCTACGCATCGAATCGAATGGATGGAGGTACCTTCGTTTTCTGTTTCGGTGTTTTCGGCTTTCTAAAACACAATCGAACGAGAATGAGTACATTGATCGATGCAACATACTGATGGTTCTCCGTGTTGTCTTTTAGCTGGAGATCGATTACATTTTCACTTCCTATGTATAGTTGGTACGTTCCGTCCGACCAACGAACAATGCGAGCGTTGGATTCTCTCACGGGCTTTCCTGTACCATCGCGGATCTTATGATCATGCTTCGATAAGTAAGTACCAGATTCCCGTCCTTGTCTCGCTTCCATCTCCAACGAATTAGAGCTTCCGCTCTGCTTAAACGTTTTTTCTCTGCCAACTGGGCCAACTCTTCGGCTTCGGAATATTTTTCCTGTGAATAGGGCACCTCTTGTATTCCAAAGGCAGCCGGAAGTCGAAGGAGGCGTAACTACACATTTTTGCATCTTACTCTTTTCTACCTTTTCAGGAACGTGAGCTACATTCTGAAAAACCCGAAAATAGTTTGAGGCTGAAACTTCAGCTGGCCGAGAACGTACTATATGTGAAATGCCGGACCTATTCATAATCTGCCACTATTCCATTCTTACACGTCTAATTCAGCAGAGTCGTCACTATCGCTGAAAACGTCATTAATTTTATGTGAATCGCTTTCTTCATCCTATATTCTAACGACTTCTGCACTTGTTTACCATGCTCGAAGACATGATTAATGATTGTTTGAAAAACTATTTATCCTCTATTCAACAGTTTTGTATTTGTAGTTCATTTGAGACAACAAATCATCATTTTCATTAAGAGATATTTCGCATTCATACACCCATATCTTTTTCCGTATTATACTCTCTCTCTCTCGTTTGTTTTTCACTTGATGTTGCCTTTCATCAATCTCTTCCCTTTCCCAAACTTCATAATATTTGTAAACAAACAACCGATTCACTCCAAACGTCCATTACCATCTCCTTCTCTTTTCTTGCATGCCATCTTCACCTTTTCACTGCTCCCACATGAACATGCATCCGGATCGAACCATCGGATTGGTTTCCCCCTTCAGCACTTCATCGACGATCGTCCGCATCGAGTTTTTCATTCTTCGCTTTGCCTCCGCCCCGATCGCCAGCTCTACAAAACAAAACTTCCTCCCTTCTCTACCCTCAATCGCCTTCTCATTCATCACCGCGAACTTCTCCGGCGAATCCACCGCCTTCTGCACCAAGCACTCGAACGCTTCCTCCAGTCCATGGCAAGCCAGCCACACGAAAACTACATCGAATCCGCTCCCAAACCAAACAGTTGCGACGCGATTCCGACGCTTCCGGCAGCTTCGCAAATTTGTTTTGGCTCGACTCCGCCCACTCTCCCCATCCATTCTCGTTGTGTGCGCGAACGCGGAGCTGGAGCCAGCGATGCAAAGGAAGCGGGGCCTCGAGGAAAACGTCTGTGCGTTACTCGAAAAGAGAAAGTCTGCAATTCAGTCGAAGCGAGCAGGGAAGCGAGAGAACCTGGTTCGAGAGAAGATCGACGATCTCGACGTCGAACTGGTCCGCGGCCGGAATTCCGGAGAGACGCGAAGAGTAGTCCCAGGTCCAAAGCGCGTGCGACGCATCGACCGTGAATTGCTGAATGGCGCTCGCGGGGAGCGGGACGCGGTAACTGTTCATCAGGAGCTGCATGCAGAGCAGCTGATTTTTCTGCTGCGCCAACTGGGCTATCAGGGAAGAATCGAGCACGTACGCTGAGCGCGGTGAGTCCGGAGGCGTTTTTCTGATCTCTCGTCGCGCCGTGGGACAGAGCGAACGCCAGGAAGGCGAGGTTGTTGTGCATCACCGCGATGTGCAGCAAGCCATCGCCGTCGCTGTTCATTTCGTTGATGTCGGCTCCCTTCTGGATCAAAAACTCGCCGAAGACCTCTTCGCGGCTCGCTCGGCTCTTCGCCAACGCGAACAGCAGCGGAGAAATGTGCTGCGCGGTCAAGTACTCCTTCCGGAACAGATATTCGAGAACGTTCGTGTTGGGAGCCAGCAGCGAGTACATCGCACACGCGGGAATCCCCTCGATTTCTCCGTGGAGAAGATCCGCACCGCAGTTCTCGAGGTATTCGAGAATCGCCGTGGAGGACAGCATGCACGCGCAGTCAATCGGAGTCAATCCACTGAAGGACAGCTACAGATGATGAAAGCGAACGAGCGAGACCGCGTCCACGGCCTGGCTGATCGAGCAGCCCATGCTCAGCAGCGTGTCGATCATCGTTTCCGCATCGCCTTTCATGCCTTCCGACTGCAAAACCGCGTAGTGCAACGCCGGCAGACCGCAGGAACACACCGCCGTGCTCACTTCGTTCGCTGCTAACTGGAGCAACGAAGACGCCGAGTTCGAATCGATCGCGTTTTTCACCTGGACGTTGCCCTGCGTTTTGGTCTCGCGCGTCTCGTAGTTGATTTTCTGCATTCCGGTGACCGCCAAATAATCGCCCGACAGCGATTCATTCTGCGCGGGCTGCGGCTCTTGACTCAGCGTCGTGAAATCGAACCCGCTTTCCCACTCTCCCCATCCATTCTTGTTGGCCAGTCGGATTTTGCAGCGATATGTGGTGGCCGGCGAGAGCTGAATCAGAGGAACGCGCACCGATTTCTGCGAGGCATCGATGTCCATCACCATCGATTGAGGCGACTGCAGCAACGCAGCCTTCTTGTAGTTCACTTCCACGCGGCAGATCGTGAACAAGGGGTGAGCTTCTTGCAGGGTTGGAAGCACGACTGTGATGTACGCTTCCGTCCGTTTCGCTTGAATCGACGCCGATTCCACGACATCCGCAGGATCTGAGTAATGCTCCAGCAACTTCGTGATCGCCTTCGAGCCGTTTTCGCTGGAAAACTCGATCGCGTCCATCCCGTCCTACGTCATCATCGAGCGAATTCACAAAAACCCCGCACGTCTCAAGCGGGGAAATGCCCTGCTCCAGACAGAACTTCACCGTGGGCTCGTTTTTCGTGGAGATCGCAAAGAACAGCAAGTTCCACTCGCGCGGAGCGGGCGACTTAAACTGGCTGGAGAACCCTTTCGTGATCAAATAGGAGGCGACATGGACGTGCGTGTTGCTGATGGCCAGCACCAAAGCGTTGCGACCATGCTTATCGACCGCTTGGATTTGCTCGGTGGTCATGTGGTCCATCAAAATGCCGCACAGCTGCAGATAGCCTCGACTCGCGGCGAGCAGAAAGGGCGTCATGCCTGCCGAGTCCGTCATCGTGATATCGGCTCCGTGCTCCAGCAAATACGAAACGACTGGACCGTTGTTGTTGTAGACCGCGTAATGAAGCGCCGAGGTGCAAGCCTACGACTGAAAGAGAGCGTCCGGACCCACTCCATTCACATCATTCACATCAATGTACCGGTTTTGAATGATCTCTTTCACGATCTCCAGCGCGCTGTCGGTCGCAGTGGAAGCAGCCACTTGCAGAATAGACATTCCATTCTTTTTGCGAAGCGTCTTCAGATCGGTTCCCTCGCTGACTTTTTGTCGCAGAACGTCTACACCCCCGGTGATGATTTGCTCCATCAACTTCACGCCGTTCATGGCAGGAATCTGCTTCTGAGTTTCCATGTTGCTTTGATCAATCGTCTTCCAGTCCACCTGGTGCTTCTGACTGCTCGGATTGATATGAATAAACGACGCTCGCAGCTTGATCAGAGGAATGGCTTCGGTGCGATCCCAGCGCTTATCGACTAGAATTCACACGGTTTCCATTCAGACCCTACTGTCCTTCGGACAAAACACCACGCCGTGCGAAAACTCGCTCCATCCGCACTTGTCAGCGCATCGCATGCGGATCTGATAGACTTGGCGTGGATTCAGCCCAATCAGCTCATAGTAATTCTGAATTCGGTTCTCTTGCCGATTGGGCTCGATGCGATGTTCCAACGCAGAAGACTGATCTGCGAACGCTGAGCAAATCCCCTCCACTTGGGCTCGAACAGCCTCGTCCTCGTCGTCCTCCACGTCCGTCGCCTCTCCTTCCGCAAAGCTGTAGGAGGACTTGGGCACAGTTTCCTCGAAGGGAGTTTTTCCCAGCTGAATCGTGTCGATCGTTTTCCAGCTGTCGAACAGTTTTTGCTGCTTCAACTGGAATTCAGCGGCGGTGATCATGGGGTAGTAATTCTCCTTCTCCACGCGATGCCAGGTCACAATCAGCGACATGTCGTTCTGTGGATTCTTCTGGATTGAATCGATCACAGGCATCGAAGGAGGCGAGCTCACTCGCTCCAGCAATTTTACACAGTCTTCAAAGCCGTTCTCTTTTGCAATCTGAATCGGAAGCTGACCACTGCTGTTCAGCACACGAGCAAAGGCTCCACGATGGAGAAGAGACTTCATAACATTCACATCCCCCACATAACAAGCATGGTGCATGCACGTGTTCTTTTTCTAAGCCAATCAATCATCGAACGAATCAACACACCTGGTCCATCTGGTTTATGTCGATATTGGAGTAACGGTAAAACAGGTGGAACAACTGGGGCTTGTTCACACGAATACTTTCCATAAGGATATTCCGACCGTCCTATAGAATCAAAATCCTTGAATAGAGTAAAAACAGTCGTATGAGTCTTTACATTCGCACCTTGAACCAGGAGCTCCATGATACAAGAAGCAGAGCAGTCACTATCAATACTGAGAAGTAACGCATCTTTTCCATCCTACAATAGAATGGACTACCACCTGACCATAAAAATACCATGGTTTTAGCATTCAGATTCTTTATCAGCTTCTTATGCAAAAAATACTGGACGGTTTCGTTACACCCGTGCTCACAAGCAATATGAAGAGCATTTCGACCCGACTAGAGTGTAATAGCACTATTACCAGCAATACTTTGTCCGTTTCATTAGGATCCACCCCAATCTCAATTAAATACTCTACTAAATCCACAAAGTTGTTGCTCGCTGCAAACAGCACAGCATTCATGTCATTCTACAAATGTTTACGAAATACAAGAAGTACACAATCTTTTTCAAAGACATTCGCATTCTTCTCAATGAGCAATTTAACAATATCCATATTTCCAAGAGTACAAGCAACAAGCAGCGCAGTCTTCCCATCCTTCGAGTTATTCATCAATTTAGTCTAAACTGCTTCTGATTCGTCGATCGGATGCCCGGCTTCCAGACAACGCAAGATGCCATCGCTATCGTTGTTTTCGACGCATTCAATCAGTTCTAGACGCCCCATTTACTCTTTGCAGTTCTAAAAAAATAAAATCTGTGATATACGAAATAGTATCTGCTGTATGAGTTCAACACAACAATTGTAGAATTGTGACTGTTATTGCTTGCTTGAACAAATAGTGAAGCAGTTATATGCTCATTATCATCATCATCATTATTATTATTGTTGAAGTACTTCAAGTTAGATGCACTTGCAGTGTGCGCTCTGATATCCCTGTGTCAGCTGCTCCGGAGTATCAGATTCCTTGGCCAACAATTCATACGTCTTTTTCGTCACATAAAAGATCCAGCATTGCAACAGAAAACCAGGAAGCGCTCCCGCCAACACCTTAAGATCGGTAATTCCGCCAACAACTCCTAGACACCAGATTACAAGCTTGACAATATGCCAGATATAATACTACAATAATATCAATCTTACAAAACCTACACATTTCGCTTCACTAACATCCCATTTCTTACAAATTCTCATTCCAATGATCGGGAAATACAGGAATATCAATCCAAAGATAGAGATGCAGAATAAAATGCACTCGATAACAGCATAGATATATACAGCTTTCGCATATCCTAACAGATCAGGGTTCGCCATTTTGAATTTATAAATAAATTATGATTTTTATTTCTAATGTGGAGAATGGAATCGAATTCGGAGGATAGTGCACAAAATAGAATAAGACTATACTTGAAATGTATTATTAATTGATTCTGCTACAATGGATTCGTTGTTACGTTCATTAATAGTTAGCATTATATTAGCTTACGACAAAAAACAAATACCTTATCTACATTTTGTATATGAAATGAACAACTTCAAATCATTATTCAGGTTATCACTGATCATTCCAAACAATCAAGTTTCAATGTCAATGGCCCTAATTCGATATTTTATCACATTTGCTTGTAACAATTCTGAATCATGAATGAAGAGTGATCTATTGTAAAAGACCACACAGTTTTTCTTCTTGGATAATATTGTAACTATTTTAAGCAGATTTAAATGTTTTTCACTAAAAAAGGTGATGATAACGAATCGGTTCTATTTAGTTTGTAATCATCTCTAAACGCCTATATAAACAAAAATAATTGATTTAGCTATGGTATATATATATATAATTTATAGATAGATAAATAATGTCTAAACAACAATTAATGGTAAAAGGAATAAGAGAACGACTATTTTGTAACGTATGATTATTATAATATTCAGTATTTCTTGCATTATAGATGTCTCGTTCAATGAATCAAAATAGAATAATCAAATAACAATGATTGCATTAGAAACTATTAGTAGTCATTGTTCTAATACAATAATCATAAATTAAAACTATTTTTGGGATTATTCTTTTTATCAAACCCCCATATTTGAAATTGAATATATGTAGGAATCTATGCATATACAGATATAGAAACATATATATATATATATAGTAGTAGGGAAAAGGCGATAGATGCGCGAAAATCCATTTTCTACCAAATAACCGCGGTGAACTTTTTTCGACCATTTTTCGACCATTTTTCGGCCATTTTCTGCCATTGTCTACCTGCTCACCTCGATGTCCATAACAAGAAACGCGCGGAAACCCATGACTGCCATTTCCACCATTTTCTGCCATTGTCTACCTGCTCACCTCGATGTCCATAACAAGAAACGCGCGGAAACCCATGGCTGCCAATTTCGGCAAATTTCTGCAATGTTAACCTGACTTCCATTGTAGGCCATGGTATCCATGGTTGTCCAAAGTGAAAGATTGCTTCCTTTACTTCAGTCTATAATGCCCGAATGCCAGTGTATGCACATTGTCGTCCAAGATCCATCTCTTGTTGTCCGTGCAAGTCATGAGTGTCTTGGTTTGTTCTTTCGTGCTGATGTTGAAGGCCTGGTTGTTGATACGCTTGAAAGTACCTTCGATCACTGCATCTTCCTTCTTCTCTGCCTCGAGGACACGCTTGTATAGTTCGATGTTCTTCACACTCATCCTCTCTCCATCGATCACGACGTTGCGAGGAACTCCCTTTGCTGCGTTGTGTACGACGTGTTTCTCATCAATCAGACAGTACATCTTCGGTCTTAGTCCCACGAACTCTGTGATACGATGTCCGTTGTGCTCATCCTTGAAGATGGGACCAGGCAACTTCTTGTTGAAGTTGAGGAACGATTCCAATGAAGGGAACTTGCTCTTGTCCACTTCATGCTCGTAATACTTCACGAGTTCTCCATAGAAGTAGCTCGTGTTATCCAATTCCGAGAAGTCGAATGATTTGTACATGTCACACATCTTGTGAACGATGTTAGCGCGATCGTGCAGTTGCACGATGAGCGAATCCGTGTCCTGTCCCAACAACTCCACGTTATCGAATGTGTTCTTGAGCACGTTGTAGTAGAAATCGTAGATGATGTGTTTGGACATGTCGAGAATGGCGAACCCGATGAAGAACGGCTTCTCCACCCTGCGCACCGGTGTGTTCAGCTTGATGCCGATCAGATTCTCGGAATACATGGTTGTTCCAGCAATCATGTCGTATCCGTGCTTCTGAATGATGGCCTCACGTTCATTCCACGTGTTGGCGAACTTCACCTTCATTCGCTTCAGTCCAGTCTCAACGAATTTGCCATAGGTTGAGTTTGCTAACAGCTTATACAGGTTCTTCTCCACAGTAGTCTTGGACTTGGCTCGTTTCTCACTGAGCATGTTCACGTATTCGAAGATGAAGGGTGCTTGTTTGAATCGGATGATGCGGTGGATGTGCGTGACGCGATATCCCTGTTGAAGACCCAATTGCAGCAGAGAGTAGTGCACGAGATATTTGCGTCGAGGTACAAGATCACAAATGAGTTTCGGTGTATTCACCTCTTTGACCTTGTCCACAATATCGTTCTTCGCTGCGTACTTCTTGATTCCGTCTGAGTACATGCCTGCCTTCTGTACGGGGAAGAATGGCAAGTCATTGAATTTATCATGGAGTTCCACTGGTGCCTCGATATCGCATTCGATGAAGAACCCATATTTACCGAATGTCTTGAGTGATTGTACCCACCCATTCGGATCACGGTTGATCCTTTCCATTACTTCTCGTCGCTCGGGTACACCCACTAATTCGTAAGGCATCATTCTGTGCATGGCTCCACCATACAGGTTGTTGGCGTCGAGGTAGTAGATGGATGATTGCTCTCCGTTGTTGGCGGTGCTGTCAAGGTCGACTTTGGCATGCCTTTTCACGATCTGTGTGATGCCTCCTCGAAGGTTTTTGAGTAGACGCATGAAGTCATCGATCTCATTTGTCTCCATCAATCGAATTCCCTTGCTCTCATAGAACTCACCCATGCGGTTCAAGAACACTTTCACGAGTTGTTTCTCCTCAAGTCCCTCATTCGCGTTGATGCGCATGATGTACTGAGCCCATTTCCTTGCGAGGGTCATGAGGCTACTCTCGCTATGATCGCCCTCCATTGTGACCTTTAAGAAGAGCGAATAGGCCATTTGTGGTGCTGTGATGTAGTGCATGGGATCAACACCGAATGCCTTCAGTGTGGTAACGCGGAAGTGCTCGAATGCATCAGCCATGAGAGTTACATCGAGTACATTGTACAACTCGTAGTACTCACCCCATGTCTTGATATCGAAGATCTTCCACAGTTTCACCATGTGATCATATTCGCCTTGGGGCATCATTTCTCCCTTCATATCATCAATGCATTGTTCACGAGAAGGAATGGTGGTATTGTTCAATGTGTCGTACGATTTGATGAGACTGTAAAACATGGGTTCCTTCCGTGTCAACAGATCGATGTACTCGTCATTCCATTGCTTACCTCGTGATTCACAGTACTTGCGTAGTTGTTGTTTGGTGTGCATGTACAAATCGAGGTTCCCTCCGAGTGTCTGTGCGACAATGGATCTGAGAGGACTGCTGATGAGCTTCAACGAGTCCTTGAATTGAATGCCATTGTATTCGATCTGCATCTCCTTGTCCTCAGTGGTTGGAATGACTTCCAAGGAGTCACTAGAGGTTGAATGAGCTGCGATGAGTTTCATGATGAATGTGAAGTCGTAGTGCGATCCATTGTGGAAGTATACGGGTAGACGATAGTTCTTCTTGTTGAACGAGAGTTGGAGATTGCACTTGGTACAACAGGTGCAGATGTACTGCCCTGCTTCGAAGTGACGTACCTCTCCCTTCCCTGTGGTGTATTCACCTGTCACATGTGCATGATGTCGTACTTTGTCGTTATCCAGTTTCTTGTGACAGAAGGGACACACGGTTGTTGCACGAAAGTCCCTCTCGATGCTTGGAGAGTTCTCGAGTGGTAATTCATCGAAGAGATACTCTTTCACTCTGCTCTGCAATTGTGTGAGATAGTCCATGAAAGGGCGAAGATCCTCTTCGCTCTCATGTGGTGCATGGAAGACTCGCAGTTGGCTGTCAATGGCTGGAATGCGAGACACGGCTAGACAGGATAACATGATGGGCTTGTGTTTGTTCTTGTCGTCAATGGCTGACTCGAAGTCAGCGTACACGACAACCGGTGCTGGCATTTCATATCGCTGGTTGGTGAATCGTAACCGAGTCTCCTCGTTCGACAAATCGTACTGATCACTCTCATCGACAAGTTCACGATGTGTTTGTACTTCGTGATCATGAACGGCTTTGCGAGATCCGAAGAAGTCGTTACAGAATCTGCACTTCGCGTTTCTTGAGAGATGTCTATTCTTTGCATCGTTCTGTCGTGTCACACGATGCTTGAAATCATTCACATCCTTGATGTACAAGAAGTGTTTGGGCGTTCCCTCAGGTAGATTCAGATCGTTCAAGATGCAGAGGGAGAGAGGAAGCTTCGTTCCCTTACCTTTGTACACGACATCGCATGTGAATAAATCGAATTGTTCCTTCGACTTATCGATGTACCCAGGTAAGAGTGTGACCTCGAATACATTGAGCGATACTTTCAACAATGCCTCCAATGCGGCGAATTTCTCTTCACTCGCATCGAAGGGTGTATTGTCACGAATGCCCATCGTCTCCTCTACTTCGTGAATGGTCACTCCAAATACCTTGTACTTGTCGGGTTGTTTCCACCACTTGTTGTACACGGTTGCATCGCCAATCTTGCGATTCGCGACGATCTTATGCCCGCCTTCACTGGCCAGAATGAGGCACCGTTGTAGGCATCGGTTGTCATCGAAATCCGGGTTGAGCGCTGTGCGTCCGATGACGAACGGTGTGTGCTGCTTGTACCCCACGAATGAGCGTAGTGGGAACATCTCGATATGGAAGCCGATCCAACCAGCGTATACAAAACCACTTCCCTCTGTCTCTTGTTCCTCTACGGCATTTCGGTACCACTTCAGGTACTCCTCGATCCACTCATCGATGCGATCTCGACGAACGATGCGGAGGTGTCCCAATCGATCATCGGTGAGGTTGAGGATCTTGGAGTCTCCATCATGTGTCCACATGAGGTTGTATGCCATGATGGTGATGAAACATTGATTGTATTCACGCATACCATTGATGATGAACTTTTTCAAGACTTCATTGAATTCATTTGTCTCATCGAATATGAGATTGATCGGTTCCACTTCCTCATCGCTCTTCTCACCCGGTAGTCGAACCCACAGTCTGTTGTCAAAATCGTTGTTGAGACGGAAGTCCTTCTTGGTGCGCTTCTCCTTCACCCACTCCTTGTACATGTCTCCTTGTACGGTGTGATAATACGTGAGTGCATACCCGAGTGACGAGTCGATCACATCACTCAATCGTCCCTGTGATACCTTGCGATCGAATCGTTCATATGCCTTATTGCGTCTCATTTCACGTCTCTTCTCCACGGTGTTCAGGTAACCGGGTAAGTGACGTTGTCGCTTCTCACCGAACTTGTGCCCATCCCACTCGTACTCGAGGTAGCGCTCGTTCCATGCTTTGCTTCCCACGACGAGATACTTGCGCTTTCCAGCAGGATCACGCACTCGTTTGCGTGACGGACGTTTCGGAGGCTCAGGGAAACTATCACTGTCATCATAGTGTTTCTCAACTTCACGTTTACGCAACCCACGTTTTGAGGGTGCGAAAAAGGCGATATATTCATCGGGTATATTTAATCCAAACACCTTTCTCGAGAGATAGGCTCTCGTGTCAGGCATGGTCTGATCGGTGAACGTATCGCCGATCATGTAGTACTTGGCGGCCAATCGTTTCCAGGTCGGTCCACCGATTTTGATTTGTTTTCCAGTCTCAGGGTTGATAGTATATCCTACGCGTTGTGAACTCATTTATATAAGGGTCACAAAATCTTTAAGTGGTGATACACGTGTGACCAAAGTGAAATAGTTAGGAGCTTGGCTTACTCCTAGAATGGGAAAATGGCATGACCATCCGCATCGTACTCGAATTCATCGATGTCGTAGAACTCGGATTCCGATGAATCAGAATCACTAGAATTGGGGTCAGCGAATGCAATGCTAATGTCTGGATCATTATCGTATGCCTCAGCTTCTTCTTTGGTCATTTTCACCCATTGTCCTTTTACGCGTCTATAGTTGTCATGGAGTAACTCGTAGTATGCTGTGCCACCAATAATCATGGAGCGATTGCTGGGAGAAAGTATTCTCGACTTGGGAACATATTTTGTCGTATCTGGTGGTAAAGGTGTATCGTACAAGCGATTCAATTTCTCGTCGTACTTGTATCCACGCTTGAGAAGGTTCCAGAAGCGAACTCCGTTGATTTGAATTTCTCGTCCTGTGTTGGGATTCAAAGTGTGAGTAGGTCTATTCATTTATATTTATATATTTATATTTTCTCTTTTAACCCTAGATGCTTCCCTAAATGAAGTACAAGAAAACAGAGAACAACACATGGTCTTCCCTGGTACGCACTTGTGAGGACGAGAATATCGAACTCGCCGACATTATCATTCACACCAAGTATCCGATCAATTCCGAGCGTCTATTCGGCTTCAGTGTTTGCTCCCCGCAAGCAAATGTGAACTGTGGTTTGATCTTGCACGACTATGATTGCATGGAGATGACGTTGGATGAAACTCGTCCACCTTTGTTTACCGAGGATGAATGGGAGTATCTATTGCCTCAATTGAAATCCAATGGTCTGCTCGGTGTGCCTTTGAACGTTTTCTGTAGGACGTATGACACACAGCCTTATGTGGTACCTGTGGTAACCGAGAATCGTGCTGTTTACTTCTTCTCCAACTACTATGTACGCGTGGTCTACAAAGTTGTGGATGATAAAGTGCCTCCCGAGTTGTCCGATCTGTTCATCGATGATGGCGCGTGTCTGAAGGGTGTGTACGTTCGTGCATATCAACGAAATCATCCAAAGTAAAAAGTAAATGTCGTACATTTTCAGTAGCAATGGAAACAACTACACGTTCAAGAAGCTCGACAACATGCTCATCAACATGCCAGAGAAGGACGGTCATCATGTGCTAATTCGAGAGACAGTGGATGGTGTTCCTCAGTACTCGTGGGGGAGTGCGGCTTGTATCGTGAAAGCGAACGAAGCATTTGTCTTCGAGTACACACCAGAAACTACCGAATCATTCAATAGCGAATGGGGTGGTGATGGTATGCCGCCTATGCCGTCCGGATCATACCTGATAACCACGACTGTCATAACGTACCTTCCTGAAGACATGTTCAACGATTGCACGTCAATTGAATCGGTGGTTGAAAAGGGTTATCGAGTGCTAGTCACGTTTGACAACACGCCTATCCTAGACAGACCGTACATCGATACATTGAATAGTCTTGTGTCTCATACTGGTTATGCTGTTGTGAATATTGGGGGAAGCAACGCTTCCCCCTACAACTCTGCTGTCCTTCGTACATATTCGAATCTTCCTCTCATGCTTCTAGGTGGTGTGAAGAGCATCACGATCGTTTTCGAACATTTAGGCGACGTTGTTTCTGTGGCGGAACAAAGTTCCGCCGGGACGACAAAGTCGTCCCATTCTGGCTCCTCGTAATGGGTCGATGTGACCTTGCTACCTCTCTCAATGCATTGGGTTCCTTTCGACTCTTGGATCGCGTGACTGGAGGTGCTGGCTGTGGTTTGCATTTGCTAGCCAGGAGTTCCCAATGATAGCACTTCTGCTTGCTACCGCTTTCCATATTCTTCACTTCGTACATTAATGGCATGAATCGATCGTCAATGTCAACAACTTGATACAAGTCCTGAGACCATTTGCTCGTCAATGATCGCTTTTCCAGAACACGAGGTCTTCGTGTCACTCGAACATAATCACCCACATCGAATTGAGGCGTCGTGTCCTTCGCTGTCATGTTGGAT
>NW_013171840.1:0-31004 GCF_000151665.1 Blastocystis hominis
TAGTCATACACACGGCTGTACTCGTTATTACCGAGGAGCATCAAAGCGGCATCGAAGGTGGAGTTCACGTTGGTGTCCGAGTTGGCGATCAGAGCGATCGCGATCGTGTTCGACCCGCTCTGCAAATACGTCACCGACGGCTGCTCGTCCACGATCATCGTCTTCACCGGCAGCGTCACGCTGTGGAACGTCAGGGCGGGGTAGATGTTGCTGATCGTCGCCGTCGAGCTCACCTCCGTGATGCCGTTCTTGAACACCTCGATTCCGTTCAGGTAGATCGCAACGCCGTACTGGTACTGCACCGACACCATGAACCCGGCCACGTTCTCCAGAGAGTCCAGAGAGAACGTCTTTTTGTACAGCTGCACGCGGTTGGTGAACGGAGTGAAGTGCCCCTTCGACGCGCTCGACCATCCGCTCGTCTCGGCAGAATACCAGGAATCGGGAACGTCGCCAGCAGTGTAATAATGCCATTCCTCAAAAGGACGAATGGGGAAGTCCACTGACACGTAGTAGGACGTGCTCAATCCCAAATTCATATCATAACGCGCTCGAAGAAGCGTTTCCGTAAATCCAGTGGAAAGAATCACCTGGACGTACAGGAAAGAGTTCTCGGCCCAATATGATCCAAAGCTACCAACGTCAACTCCAATTCGATTGGCATTAACGCAAATACGAGTCATCCAGTCCTCATTATTGGGCTGTCCGCTGCTGGGTGCCACAGAGTACAAGACTTCTTGGGTATCAGCATTCACAATGGTAAACTCCTCATTCGAGGCTCCCGATCTGTAGGTACGGAGGATTTGAATTACAGATCCAGCGCACGCAGGAGTCGAAAGATTGAATGATCCAGAAATGACCGTGGACCCAATAGTAGAAGAAAGAGTGTACTGCGTTTCCGGCGTTTCTTCGGTGGAAACGCCAGAGATGATGCAGGTCTCCGGGTTGAGGGTCACGCCATTCGGCAACTCAGGACTGATCGTACAGTTCGAAATGCCATAAAGGGTCGAAGAGACCAACACTTCTTCCAGGTTACTGTAGAAAGAGTAGGTTTCTGATTTGAAAGGAATGGTATTTGGAAGAGTGACATTGCAAATCAGAGGCTGGATTTCAAAGACGTAGATGGAGGAATCGCTCTTCTCTGATACCGTAAGTTTAAAGTACTTGTAAGTCGAGATTCCCCAGAATCCATAGAAGAAATTGTACACCGACGCTTCAAAAGCATCCTCAACAATGCCCATGTAATCAGTATACGAGTTATCATTTGAACTGCCAGAGAAAACAGCACTTCGAATGTTGTTCGTAACCGAATTCGTGTAATATCGAATACCGTTGATATAGGGGTAAATGGGGTCGTTGACGGTATACTTGACAAAAAACTCTTCACTTTGGTGATAACTCAGAGCAGAAGTTCGGTCCATATCAAAAGTGTGAGGCACCCCTAACACCGACGCTGATGATCCAGAGAGCGTAACTGTATAGGGGTAGATGAAGCAGCTACTGCCAACGGTAGAGGGGGTCATCACAGCCATAAACGCATCAAAATCCACCACTGTGGTGGAGGATGCGTCCTGTGTAAAGTGAAGCTCAATCGCAACGACACCGGACTGAGCAATTTCGAGGCTCGGACGAATAAAGCCACGATAGCCCAACGATTCGTACTGCGAAGAGGCATGAGTATCGGCTGTCACCGCTCCCGAGGGCATGTTATCTCTGAAAACTTCGCTTCCGCTAATGTAGACAATAACACCATAGCGATAATTCATTCTCAGCTCGTATGCAGCAAGACCCTCCATTCCGCTAAACTGCTTTCGGAAGTACTGCGTCCCAGAATACGATCCAGTTACGGAACCCATTGTTTCTGTAGACCAGCTATCATCAGAATAGGTAGTCTGCGTCCAACTTCCTTGAGCATTGTTTGTGATCTTCCATTCACTATTCTTGCGAATAGGGTAATGGAGAGAGAGCGGGAACGTCTCTCGACTCTTGTCGATCATATATCCCTTGTAAAAGACATTTCCATACTCACCAATAATGGTCAAGTAGGAACCTGCATCCCATCTATCATTTGCCGTATCCATTAGGTTCAGGATATACATTTCATCGTTCGTTCTTTCCAGACAAACGTGAGTTTCCGAATCCACATTGTTCACGTAGACAGGTTCTGTATATAAAACTCCCCACTCATTTAGGATCTGCACTTTTTCTTCGTTACAATAATTTTTGCACACCATTCGGAACTCAAGCTGCATTTCATCCTCTTGACATGCAGTTTGAGAAGCGACTAAATAGACCAAAACGAAGAGAACCAAAGTCCGCTCAATCATCCTTCCAATGATTATATGAAGTCGAACCACAATTATTCTTAACACAGCGACTACTACTGGACAAAACCAACTGCCATCTTTGATTGGATGAACTAATTTGTGTACTCAAAATGATTGGCTAGCGCCCGAACCTCAATTTATTTTGCCCATTGCACAAAGAGGAACAAGACAGAAACAAGGGGTCAGGAAAGGAACACTGCGAGTAACCTATTGGAGTAGGCAAGTATGGCACAAAGAGATAAGCTGATCATTTTTGACTTTTCCAAACTTTCAGGAAAGAGGCTTTAATTAGAATGAGTTTTGGAATACCAGTACAATAGAGTAAAAAGAGTAGAAGTTCGAATAGTGTCTTTGTGAGCACGTCTTCGAAAATAAAGTACATGTATTTATAATAACGAAAACTAAATAATGCAGACATTTTCTCGCCGGAGTTGAAGAAATGCAGAAAGTATATACGGCAATAGGGTTTTAGTGCTATGGGTACGTAATATACATTTCTGGAAGGGATTCAAGCGGTATTGTTGTGTATCGAATGAACCAGGTAGGTTTTGGAAAGCAGTGATTTGAAGAATAAGCACGTATAGTGGAAACTTGTTTCAATTCGGATATTGGAACAGGGAGAAAAAGTGCAAGGGGATTCACAATTGTATTTTGACACCAACTATTGTCACTAATATATATATATGCTAAATCTAAATGATCGAACGAATTGTTTGTTATCGTATATAGACTATTTCACGATCAATGAACTTCGATAATACTTTTGTGGGAAGAAGCATCATGGGATTAGAGCCTCGATTATCGAGTACTCTTCGATGGGTTCCCTTGGCATACTGCCACCCATTTTGTAAATTGGAAGAGAGATACAACCAAAGGGTTCTGCAGCACGTAGTTCTTCCACCGTATTATTAATAAAACCCCTATAGCAATCTATAATCAAGGGGAATAGTAGAGAGGGAAGTATTCTTGATGAAACTAGAAGTACCTTTCAATTTGCATCTTTTTTTCCCGCTTTAAATAAAGCATGCTGCTATATTCCTCTATGTAGCTTCGCTACAGGTCGCTCGACTCTTGTACAGGAAATCACTCTTCATCATCTCTTTTGTTCTTTCCAGTCACACAATTCAACATTTCCTGCCTTCTTTTGCAAACAAACAATCAATCAATCAATCAATCACCTTATGAATCTGTATTTTCCATCTTTCTCACACCATATGTAACATATTCACGGAGCAGCTCATGAATCTGCTTCCCTTCATGAGTCCCAAACATCAACTTTTCCTGCCGTACGAACGAACCGACATAAAATGTAAAGGTCTCGTCTGAATAATCCCATGAGGGGATCGCATCAAAAGGAATTTGCCGATAGATTAACTACGCATCACTCACTCCGTTTTGCCGCACTTTTGTATCTCTGTCGATTATAAAAACGCGATATCTGCCGATTGCTAGAGTACAGTTCTCTCCTAAATCCATTCTCCCCACTGGCTAGTCGTCAATCGCCCTCTCCACTCCCACTTCAGCATCAAAAATTACGATTCCGTACAACTCCCAACTCATCACATACTCCAAGTACGCATTCACGTACCATTCGCGCGGTCGCTTCTGCAGTTTGGAGTAGAAGAGCTTCAGTTTCTCTTTTATAAAATCGAGTTCCGTGTCGGATTGCTCGAGATTTGGGATATAAATGTCGATCGCCTCGCTAGAAATAACCGCTCAGCAAAGCACGCACTCAAACAAATCGTCTTCAAGCTCTTGATCGTCGAACCGACTCCGAAGATACAACGCAAGCAGAGTGATCATGTCGATCAGCGTGCACGGATAGCGACACGTTTTCATATCGTAGATCGCCTGGATAAACATCAGCTCCACTTGCGAAGGGCAACTCGGATCCAAATCCACAAACAGATAGGTGTGATAGACGAAAAAGTACGTTAGCAACTCCTTCCCTCGCTTCTTACTATCCACATACAATCGCTGCCACATCGCAACACGATCCAAAACCTGCATTTCGCCTTCCAGCGGGTTTTCCACTACCCATCAACGCCTTCACTCACTCAAACGATTGTCAGAACGACACTCAAAGAGCCGGAAGTACTGCTCGTTCTCTCCAAGCCTCAGCTTCCGCCCAATACTCTTCTGAAGCTGATTGACCGTCGTTCCTGGAGTCACTTTCATATTGATAAAACTGCCGTTGTAAAGATAGACGCGAACGGTCACAAAACTCTCATTCTACCTCTCATCACTCGTTTGCTTGGTTACTAAAATCGCAGCCATCTCTGCGTTCGTTGGCACTTCGTGGCGTCGCTTCAAAACCATCGTGTTTCGGAGCAGTTTCGCGCTCACGATGGGCAGTTTATCGAGGTAATCGTTCGTATACGAAGCCGCGCAGAAGTTGATGACGTGGGCGTACAGCTCTTCGATCGGAGCGATGGAGCTGCACGCGACGGCTAGAATCATCCAGGCGCTGTAGAGCACGCTCTGGTCATAGCAAGTCATCGTTTTCAATAGCTGGCAGTAGACTTCGTTGCGGAGAATCTGGTAGTTCTCCATAACGAGAGAGATGATCTGTCGGATGATTCGGTAGGAACTCAGAAGGGCGGTGTTGGTGTCGGTATCGGTCTCTTGAACGTAGCGAAGAATCAAGGAGTTGATTTGAACGGCCGAGTTTTTACAGATCAAGGCTTCTTTTAGAAGGGGCTTTTTGATGGGGACGGATTTGTACTGCATGACTTTGTCGCGCTTCACTTTGCTCTTGAGAATGCCGCGACGATACAGCAGGAAATGACGGTCCACAAAGCTTTCGTATGTATTGGTGTCGATCTGCTTGATGAAATCGCCTTCTCTAAAAATGAGAGTTGGTTTGCGCTCGCTACATCGGAGTTCGTTCCGATTCGCCCACTGTAGTCGAGTCTGCATTGTGATCTTTTTCCTTAAACACCTCGGCCTGGTACGATTTGATGGGATCGATCATATGACCTGCTTGGTTTGCAAAGGATTGTGGTTGAAACTGCTCTCCCAGTTGATGCGAGTAATCCTTTTCGAATACTCCGCTCCCCAAGATCACTGCGCTGCCCGTCTGATTGATTCGGACAATATTCACACCAACAGGACGTTCCCATTGCGATATTTGAGTAACGTTGTTAAAATAAAACAATCTCTTCGACTTCATATCGCGAACCTCAAACCACTGGACTTCGCCCGAATTTCGTAATAATTGCTCAATCTCTTCTCCGTCCTCCAAAGTCGGTGTTACCGGCTCCTGAGACCCTGTAAGACTTTCTTCTTGAATCGTGGTGGACTATGGAGTCAAACTCCCACAGACAGAGCAAACCAGATTCGAATCAACAGAGGTCAGGAATTGAGAGCCCGGGGCAGAAGAAAAATATATATCACTTCGAGGATAACTTCCCATCGTCATGGATGCGCTTCTTCCCAAGATCCCCTGCATTTCGGATTGCTTCCTAGACACAGGCACAGAGGAGAATCTATCTCCATCCAACAAATCTTGAGAACCCTCTCCCGAAAAACCATATCTAGATCGAAATAGCCTCCTGTTCGTGTCAGAAGACTGCGAAGATGACATTCCTCTCAATCCACAGTTAGATTTGATCAAGATTTTGCAATCATGAGGAGTTGGCTATTTCAAGTTGCAAAAGTTTGGAGGTGATTGTGTGACTGTATAGTGCAGTGGCTAACACGCTCGCCTGACACGCGAGAGATCCCGAGTTCGAGCCTCGGTATAGTCATCTTTTTAACATTTTTCTATCAAACATATTTCTTTTCTCAGTCAATCCATTAATCAATCAATCAATCAATTAGACTGTGCCAGTAAGCAGCGGATCCTTGTTTTCTCGCATCGAATCACGCACTGCCTTCTTGAATTTCAGCTTTGATGCAATCGCCAAAATGCAAACACACTAGTCATCATCTCTCGACACAAACCTTACCAAAAGAACGAAAGCAACAAATCCAAGCGAAATAAAGAAGCCTATCACGATACCCGACTTTTCCTGGTATCGTGGCAAGCCAAAGCATTGTTCGTCCAGATTTGCCTGATTGCTGCAGCCGTGCGTGTACGCAGAGGCTACCAAATACGAATCCTTCACCGATCGAAGGTTAATTCGGATGTTCGAATAATGAACGGTTCCGTAATGAATCGAATTCCAGTTGTTATCATACGTGCATCCCAAACCATCGGATTCGAATTTATAATTTCGGTTGGGAGGCAGCTTCCGCGAGCTATAGGCATTAGATCCATCCAGAGAACGAGCTACTTGTCATCATCCAAAACCCATGCGCCGTCTTGCTGCTTCAGACGGAAGCAAATCCGATTAGCGTACAAAATTACATTGCAAATGGAGTTGTCAGGATCCCAGGTTCCAGACTTGGCTTCACACATACTTTGGCAATACTTTCTATCCCTCAAACGTCCAAAAAGCAACTACAGCGTGTGACCGCAGCGCAACTCCTCAGGAGTATAGGTGATGTTCATGAAACCGTTAACCTTACGGTTCACGATGAGTCTTCCTTCCCTATCATAGATAGTGAAGTAGTTGTCATGCATCATCCAAACGATATCTTCATCGTAATACAGCGCGCCGGTATAATGGCACCCCACTTTAGGGTCTCCTTTCATTTTACAAGAGTCTCGTGTAGGATAATAAAGACCATCAGTCTGGTTCACAACATGGAAATATTCAATACCAGAAGCGTCTGTCATATTGAAAAACAGCCCACTGAACTCTTCCTGTCCTCCATTCATCCAGTCACTTACAGCAGCGTTATATCTAATTTTGAATCATATATCTTTATTCCATACTGTTTGATATAGTTTTCGCGACTAGATCCAACGCAATAAGCAATGATACAGCCAACAAGAGCAATTACCGGAAAAAAGGACATCACCTTTCCCATAATATACCAAAACTCTTGCGATTTGCTAGAAAATTCCTGGTTCGCCATAGTTCACTTTTAATCTTGTGAAAAGTATATGAAATGACATGCAGAAAAACATGCCGTTTTTTGGAGTGAAAGGGTCTTATTTACGCATTCCTTTTTAAACCTATTTTCAAACATTCTTGACTATATAATTCACAAGAAAAGACGATACTTCGAATAACAAAGACTGATTTGTTTTTACAAGTCGGATGGCTATCA
Source organism: Blastocystis hominis (assembly GCF_000151665.1). Classification (NCBI taxonomy): domain Eukaryota; class Bigyra; order Opalinata; family Blastocystidae; genus Blastocystis; species Blastocystis hominis. Next base: position 7,488 of record NW_013171840.1, read on the forward strand.
AACCTACAAACTATTCATGTTGTAACAAATGTTAATACATATTTCAAGTTTTCTCACAAACTCTGCAGAAATGAGACCAATTCCACAGCTAACATGGAAGCACAGATTCGCTTGCAGTTTGTCTCATGACCGCTCTATTGGGTCTACAAAGGCCCAAAATTTGTGAATAGGTTCACATTGTTTGATCGCAATATTTCCATGTGAAAACTGGCTAAAGTTGATTATTCGTGTTCTAACAAGCGCTATGGATGCTATATTTCGCGTTGAGTAAAAAAGAGGCCAATCTTGTAAACACTCTATTTTAGGTAGAGCAACTCAATTTTCACACTGGATAGAAATCTTGCACTTCTGTGAAACACAACCTATTATTGTTCTGCATCTTATAAAGGGAAACGTGGAACAGGAGTTTCACGAAAATATCGTGGTGATTTTCAATCTTTTTTTAATCTTAAATAGTCGTTAAAAATGGAGCCTACTACTTCACCTAAGCCGGAAGAAACAGTGGCTAATGTTAAGGAAGAGGATACTACTAGTCAAAACACTCCCGCTGTGGAAGCACCCGCTACAAAGCCTGAGTTGAAAACCCAGCCTTCTTGGAAAAACCCAGAGACATTTAAGGGAGCAAGCTTCAGTTCTACCATCGTAAATCTTATCAATACAGTTATTGGTGCTGGTATCTTGTCTATTGCTTACAGTATCAAGCTTGCTGGTGTTGCAGGCTCCATCATCCTTATTATTGTTGTTTTGATTCCTTCTCTGATCACTTCGTATTATCTGTCGTGTGCTACAGTCTATACGAATGAGTCTGTTTATGGAGTTGTCGGTACCAAGCTTTCTAACAAGGTTGTTGGTGCGTTAGCTGATTTTTCGAATGTTCTCCTATACTTTGGAATTGACATTGCTTACATGAATGTCCTTTTCCAGCAAGTAGTGGATATTGGTTCTGAGGTATTCAATCAAGGAGAATTCTTTAATGAGTACAAAACTGTAGGCGATTCTCCTTTTCTCACCTTATTTCTAGTGGATTAGTTTCTTCGTTACTCTCATTATTTTGTTCCCTCTGAGTTCCAGTAAGAATATGGATGCTCTTGCCTTCACTTCCTCCATTGCAGTTGTTTGCGTCGCAATCTTCGTTGTTGCTTGCATTTATTTGGGAGTTGTTGGCATTGTGGATCGTGGAGTACTTTTTTTATTTCGTTCTCCTTATGTCTAGTGGGACTTGGATATATGGCCTGATACTATAACTGGTTTGTCAACCGCTTTTGCTGTCTTCGTACTTTGCTTTTGCTCGCATGTCAACAGCTCTAAGATTGTGAGTGAGCTGAAGTTCAGTGCCAAGTCGAAGTTCCAGACGAAGGTCAACAAGAGCATGCGTGCCACAATCATTGCCTACGTGATTTGTGCGTTGAGCTATTTCTTCGTGGGAATTTGTGGTTACATGGCGTTCGGAAACAGTATTCAGGGATCCATTTTGGATTCCATGAAGGACAAGAACGTGTGGTTTAAGCCGATCATTCGAATTGGATATGGACTGGTGGTGATGTTCTCGTATCCCATTCTTGGATTCCCTGCCGTGAACACGATCGACGCTTACCTTTTCAGTTCGCAGCGCACGACCCTGCGCCGCTACGTCGAGGGATTCATTTGGTGCATGGTGACATGGTTCTTGGCTGTGAAGATCCCTTCTCTGACCGATATTTTCGGAATCACGGGATGCTTCTGCGGATCCCTCATCGTGTTCATTTGGCCTTCTCTCTATTTCATTTTCATGTATCGCAAGGAAAAGTCGAAGCCGGTGGAGATGCGGTCTTCTTGGTTCAAGCCCAAGACCTACGAATACGTGATTTCTTGGATCATCTTGGTCGTTGGAGCGGTAGTTTGCCTTTATACGACCTATTTGGAGATCGCGAAGTTAGTATAGATGGTATCACAGTAAAAAGCGCGTTGTGTTTGTTCTCAAACATTCCCTGCATTGCTGCTTATTGTTGTTGGTCCAGGCCCAAATCCAACTCTTCCACTATCCACGATGCCTCTTTATCCACCTCCGCGCTGCTCTCCTTCGTGCCAAACACACAGCTGCGCAATTGCGCAGCATCGCAAACAAAGGAAGTCTGCGCCAGCTCGTGCAGCTCGTGTGGAGTCATGGACAACAGCAGATCGCGCTGTTCTTGCCGCTGCTCCTTCGTTTTCCCCGTGAACAAATCCGCGAAGCCGATCGTTTGCGGCTCCACGGGCGCGTCGATCTCCCCAAACAAACTCAGCCGAGCCTCTTTGATATCGTTCTCACAGTACTGCGCATCGCGCAGCCATTTGCTTCCCTGCACAAAGTGATTCACCGAGCGAAGCACGTTCGGATCCGCAAAGCTGGAGAAGAAAAGAGCGCCGCTGAGATGCGAACTGCCCGTGCCGTACGCTCCTCCCTCCTCGCGAATATGCTTGTGAAGGTACGTGGACGACAGGATGCGACTTAGAATATGGACACCATCGAACTTCGGCGTATTCGCATGGATCGACGGACTCATCTGTCGGTCATTCCCTCTGATGATTCAATCCTACCGAGCACACGTGGTTTGTGTTGATCGGAGCAATCGTAAACACGCTCTTCTTCTCCCGATAGGCGCGTCCCATGGTCCCATCCACGCCTTCCAGCAGCGCCTTCAAGTGCTGCGGCGATGTGTGAATGAACGCATCGGATCCTCCCTCCCCGAAAATCGATTCTCTTCCCAACACACCGGTTTGATTGACAAGCGTTCCCGCTCTTCGAGCCCATTGCAGCGACTCCTCCACGTTCGCTCCATCGCTCGTCATGAAAACTCTACACTCAACGAGGTGTTTTACTGCTACTCCATCGATTGATCGTTGAACACGCGATCCATCAGCGGCTGCAACTCCGTTTCCACGTATTCCTTCAGCTTTTCCGGGTCGGCGCAGAGCGGCTGCAGCGACAAAACGTGCCGAAGCTACAGAGAACAGTCCAAGCAAACGAAAAACGTGCTGATATCCGCTGTAGCAATCTTCCAGGAAGCTCGGCACGGAGAATTGCGCGGCGTTTCGACGCAAATTGTAGAGAGGCAGGTTGTCTGTGACCTCCATGTGCGTACTCGCCAGCAACGACTGCAGCAAAATCGCAATCCGATCGAGGGAGCGGGAGAGCTGGTGGTTCTGCAGCTTCGCTTGGAGAAGCGTGGAAACCTTCTCTAAATTGCGGTTCTGCATGAGGAGCGTCGTTCCGACACTCACGTACTACAATTCACCGCGGGTTTGAGGACTACATTGCGATACAAGCTGTTATCTCCGTGGTATTGCGGATAACACGAAACGTTCATGCGGATTCCACCGCTGCATTCGCTGGTAAGCGTCTCCATTTCCTCGATGGAGAAGTTTTCAGTGTCGATGTTGTTGATGAGATAGAGAAGAATCGGAAGATTGAGCATATCGCGAACGGAGGAAATGTGGTTTAGATTGAAAACGAGGCGAGGATAGACGATATTGTTTGTGGCTGTTTCCACGTAATGAATGCGAGGCTCGCGACTGGACGAAGAAGAAACCACGGGAATGGGCGAAGGAACAGAGTGCTTCTTTGGAATGACCTGGAACTCAATCGAATTCGATTCGAATACGTCGACAGAAAGAGAAGGAAGCACGGAGTCCGCCACTTCTTCATGGAAAATGTTTGGATTAATCGACGAATCGTAGTGAGGCGCTCCGTTCTTGTACTGCTCTCGAATCTCTGAAAGAATTTGCTTTTCTGCTTCATTCTACGCTTTATTCATCCGCAAAACGATCACGATCTTATCGAAATAATGAGCATCCGGCTTCACAATCACCGTTTTGACTCCGCGATTGTTCGCAGGGAGCAAATACTTTCGAATCATTTCCTTCATGACGTTGTTCACTCCCTTCTCCTTCATTTCCTGCAGCTGGTCTTTCAACAACAAGCAAAACGTTGGATCTGCGTTGTGCGTCCATGCCGTCGCAACGCCTTGCATCAACGAAAGGCCGAATTCTACGCATAACAAACACAACGAACACTTCGCACGCGTTACTTTCTGTCGCATCGACAACTCCAACTCGTTCAACAACCCATTGATTCTTCTCTCTTCAAACCCATCGCGCAGCACATCTTCCAACGTCTTCTGAATCATCTCCTCAAACTCTTTTTCTGTTACATCCAGCGGAATTTCGCTGCCTCCGATCCCAAAGAACGAGTTCTTACTAAACGCCATATACCCCTGAATCGGATTGAATAGCTGCGCTTTCTTCGATTCGATCATGCTCTTATAAAACGGGGATGATTGTCCGCGAAACAGCAGCATCGACAAGAGCTGCAGCTTTAGCGTGTCTTCGCTTTCCGTGGTTAAATTCGTCGGAACGATTCGAAGATAATGCCACCCCTGTGCATTCGGATCTGCGTTCGGCGGAGCCGTGAATTCACTTCGCTCCGACGCATCCAAAACGGCGGATTGGACGGTCGAAACGTGAATCGATTTGCTCTTCTGCTCTTTTTTGAATCGCTGAAGCAGCTGCGAGTCCAAAAACCGCATGTGATGGGAAGGATGAATGTCTCCGTACGTGTAGAGCAAACAGTTGCTGGGATGATAGTGTGTTCGATGGAATTCTAAAAGGTCTTCGTAGCGTAACCGCGGGATCGAAGCGGGAACGCCTCCCGAAACGAATTGATAGTTCGTTCCCTTCAGAAACGCGCTGCTCGCTGCGTTAAACAGCGCGCGTGTTTGATCGGATTGGTAGTTTTTCATTTCGTTGAACACGACGCCCTTGATCTCGTTCTCCTCGAATCGCCAGCCTTCTTGTTGGAAGTCGGCGAGGCGGAGAAGCGGGAAAAAGGTCGCGTCGCAGTAAACGTCCATCAGATTCGCTAAATCGCGGGGAATTGTGGAACTGACGGGGTAGCTGGTGTGATCGTCGAATGTCATGGCGTTCATAAAGCTGTGCTCGCATAGTGGAAATAAGGATACGTTTGGAGAGAGCGTTTTCGCATCTTCATGAAGGGATCATGTACAGGGTATTTCTCACTACCACACAAGGTGGTGTGCTCGAGGATGTGGCTGACACCTGTGTCGTTTTCACAGGGAGTACGGAAGGTAACACTGTTTATAATGATGAAAATACAACACACCTGAAAGTGTTGTCTGTATCCGCACAATCTAAATGCACGTAATCAGCGCCTGTCCGCTCGTGAACAAATTGGAACGCAGTCAGGTTCAGTTCTGGAACAGGACGAACATTAACACATCGGAATCCGTGGATAATGTCTCCCGGTTTGTATGAAACATATTCTCTCTCTGTTCCACGCTTTTGAATTGACTCATATCTACAGGATGAGAAAAACAGCAAATGCGAACTCTTTAAAAATATCACTTTCAGCAGAACTCGAGAAATATGATTTTGAAATCGAAATGAAAGGAATATACGATGTTCGGCACCGACTTCTACAATGAATCGCGAGCTAGCGTACCCACAATCTCTTCGCAAGTGAGAGCATCCTTCGTCAGTATATACAAATCCAAAGTGAACTAAAACAAACACGTTCGCCAAAACTACGCTTCTTCCTTCTCATTTTTCGTTTCTTCTTTTTCTACCTTTTCTTCTTTCAGCTCCTCCTTCTTCTCCTCCTCCTCCTTCTTCTCTTCTCCTCCTCCTTCCTTCTCCTTCTTCTTCTCTTCCTCTTCCATCTTCTTTTTCTCTTTCTTCTTCGCCTCGTTCTTCTGCACATCTCGCACAATCTGCGAGTACCCCGACGGTTTGCGTCCTCTTCTCGGTCCACAAATCTCCTCCATATCCACCGACGTAATCGTCTCCTTCTCCAGCAGCAACTCCGCCACCTTCTCCATCCGCTCCCGATTCTCCTCCAACATCGCTAGCGCCTTCTCCATCGACTTCTTCAACACCGCCCGCGCCTCATTATCGATATCCCGCCCCGTCGCCTCACTACCCTCAAGTTTCCACGTTTCCCCTACCTGAACGGCTTCTGGAAGCCTTCCTCCGACTGCTGATAATTCACCGGTCCCACGGTGTCATTGAAGCCATAGCCCGCCACCATGCCGTACACCAGCTTCGTGGCCTTGTTCAGATCGTCCGACGCGCCGGTCGTCATGCTTCCGCAGAACAGTTTCTCCGCGGCGCGGCCGCCCATCAGCTGCACGACCATCTCGCTGAGTTCTTCTTGCGAATAGAGCGGTATCTCCTTGGGGAGGCTCTGCGTGAAGCCCAGCGCGCCGTTGGAGCGAGGCACGATCGTGACTTTGAGCATGGGGTCCACGTGATCGCTGAACCAGCCAATCATCGCGTGTCCTGCTTCGTGATACGCGATTCTCCGCTTCTCCTCGGGAGTCATGAGGTTGTGCTTCTTCTCCATGCCGCAGAGCACGCGATCGACCGCCGAGATCAGATCGGTGAGCTGCACTTTCTCGTGTTTGTTGCGGATGGCGATGATCGCCGCCTCGTTCACGATGTTGTTGATATCCGCGCCTGTGTACCCCGGCGTCATCTCCGCGAGCTTCTGCGCCATTTCGTCGGTGTCCCCGTCCAGCACCACTTTCGACAGATAAATCTTGGAGATCTGCTTGCGGCCCTCCAGGTCGGGTTTGTCCACTGTGATGTGCCGGTCAAATCGACCGGCGCGAAGCAGCGCGGGGTCCAGAACGTCCAGCCGGTTGGTTCCGGCGAAGATCGTGATGCCGTCGCGCGGCTTGAAGCCGTCCATTTCGATCAGAATCTGATTCAACGTCTGCTCGCGCTCGTCGTTCGACCCCGAGAACTTCTACCCATCAGCCAATCCAATCGCGCCTACGCCTTCGTTTCGCTTCTTCCCCACCGCGTCGATCTCGTCGATAAACACGATGCACGGCGCGTTCTTCCGCGCCTCCGCGAACAATTCGCGCACTCGCTTCGCTCCCATTCCCACGAACAATTCCACGAAATCCGAACCGCTGATACTCAAAAACGGAACGTTTGCTTCGCCTGCCGCCGCTTTCGCCAGCAACGTTTTACCCGTTCCTGGCGGACCCGACAAAATCGCTCCCTATTCCATCAGAAAGGAGAAACGTGGAAACTTTAGGGAGTTTCGCGCCGAGAGCGGCGTATTTGTCTCCGTTTTTGAGGAAGTCGATGAATTCCATGATTTCCTGCTTCGCCTCGTCGATTCCCGCGACATCTTTAAACGTAACTCCCGTGTTCTTGACGATTTCGACGGTTTTGGACTCGAGTCCCATGACACGTGACATCATGCCCATGCCTCCGCCGCGGCCGCGCGGGATCATCATACTGGCAAGGAAGAGAATGAAAACGAGGGAGGAGAGCGCGGAGATGCTGGAGGCGTTGAATTTGGAGGTGGCGAACTCGACGTTGATGTATTGGCTGCGAGGCACGCCGAGTTCGTATTGCATTTGCTCCAGATCGATCGTGAACGTGGAGATATCGCCGATGTAGAAGGTGTAGGGCGTGCCTGGAACGAATCTCCCGTAGTAGGGATTGGAGACTTCTAGAGGAGAGCGGATCGTGGAAACGGAGTACCGGTATTGACGTAGAAATGGACCATGCAGTTGTCGTAGATCACGATTTTGCTCACGTTGTGCTTCAGCACGAACTCGTTGACAAAGGTCGAGTACGGAACATCGGGCGAGCGAGTATAGTTCAGATAGACGAACCCTGCAAGACCCGCGCCCACCAGCAACGAGATAATCTGAACATGAGCGAGGCACTCAACGAAACAGTACAAGTTTCTGGTTCCATTGCGGAGAGTTTCCGTCCGAACCACCCTTCCCTGATCCCTTGCCGAATCGGTTCAGCACGCTGTCTTTCAGCGAGTCCACCGTCTTCTTCGCTGTGTTCTCCACCGACTCCTTCCCGGCTTCCTTCCCGGCTTCGTTTGCCGCTTCCTTCCCGGCTTCGTTTGCCGCTTCCTTCCCGGCTTCATTTGCAGCTTTGCTCGCCGCTTTGCTCGCGTTTTCTTCCACCCCCTTTGCCGCTGTCTCCACCGCTTCGCTTGCTGAAGCTTCCACGGTTTCCACGGTTTCTACTGTTTCTTTAGAGACCGTTTCCGCGGTCTTGGAGGCTTCTTTGGCGGCTTTCTGGACAGCACTGAGTTCCTGTTTGAGAGTGTTTATGTTCAATTCCATCTTCTGAATGGTTTCTTTGAGCTGAGCGGCCGTGCTCCGGACGAGGGGACGAGCCAGAGCGGGATAGGCGTTCGCTGCGAGCTTGTCTTCCAGGTCTTTGAGAATTCGCACAGCTTCCTCTTTGGATGTCTGTGCGTTTTTCACTTCTTGCAGGAGTTCCTCTTCGGTTCGTGGGCGAGCGACCTCCTTTTCCATATTACCGAAGAGAGAACCGAAAAAACCAGGCTCTTTGCTCGAACTACTTTCACTAGACTCGGATGTGAACAGATCGAAAAAAGACTTTTTCCCCGGTTCAGATTTTTGATTAACTAGAGGGGAAATATACAAGCAAGAACGTACATTCTTTGTCTGATTCCCAAGTTTTCGCATCGGTTTCCTTTTGTTGTCGGATGCTATCTCTTACTTCATTTCGCACGTCCTTCGAGTCTGCTGAATTTACCGAATGCTCAGATTTACTTTGCCCAGCCTCTTCGAATTACGCTAACTTCAAGAATTATACCTTCCGATCTGGACGATGGAGCTTTACTAAAAGAACGGGAAAGCACAATTTGATTATATTTATGACGAAGACAAAGAGCAGCAAACTGGGAACTATGTGCAGAAATTGCAGGCATATAAAATCTTCTGCTCTATATATAACTCTGTAGATTACAAAAGTACTCCGATGAGGCAAAAAGAACGAAAACCCCAAGAAACGGTTTTAAGTAACGGACCGTTCATTATTTTTATATATTCTTCTTGTCCAAATTAGAATATTCAAAAATGCCAAAGAAAGATTGGACACTTAGAATAATAATAATAATATTAATAATAAAAATAGTAATATTAAAAAAGAAACAAAATCGCGTTTTACAAACTTTTCTTTTCAATTATTGTAAGCAAAGGAATTCCATTTCAAATTATTTTTTACGAAAACACAAAAAGAAATACGATTCGGTTTTGAAAATCAGTAGAAAACTACAATCTTCACGTTGAATTTGTCAAACAAACAATATGCCACGGATTATAGATAATGAACAAGGTAACGATATGTTATTGTTTCATTACAAGATAGAACAGAAAAGAATGACTTTTAGTGAGTATATGGATAAAGTGAAACATTCGAACCAACCAGAGCGCAGTGAAAGCGACATTGAAACTGCTTCGGAATCAGAAACATCTGTCGATTCTAATGTCGTCTAAACATATAGCCTGTTTTGTACTCGTTGCGAAACAAAAAGAAGATATCACAATCTTCGCAGATTTTGTTCTTATCACAGGTAGATCCTGTTTTGGCAAGCCAGACAAATCAGACAAGTCAGACAACAACTTCACCTCCAGATGTTGAGATACGACGAGCAGAAAGAAAAAGAGCTACCGTTCCCGATTCTCAGAGTGAGAAGAAGATTGCAAAGCGACAACTCGAGAAAAGGTCATTCAACCAGAGTTCCAAGGGAAAATCGAATAGTCTAAACTCCCAGAAACGATCTTCTTCCACCATTTCTCAATTCCAACCCACAAACAAGAAGGAAAAGGAAAAGGATACAAATACCTATCCCGAATTGATAAAACGATTGGAGAATATCCAGCACACCGAAGATAATATCTATAAGAACTTCACAGCCCGTGAATTGCAAATTCTTCTGAAACCTCACTATCACAACGTTCCCGACTTAAAAAGGAAGAACCGTTGTGTATCAATGTTACTTCAGCTCATATATCAACATGTAATCGATTGTAAACAGGATGACTGCATACCGTCTCCTATTACACTTCCTGTATTAACGGCTGTAATGTATACAACGTAGTGGAAAAAATCAAACAATTTCTCCATTGCTCCAACAATTGATTTGCTCTTGCGTTCAGAGTTTCCTCATCTCTACGAATTGTGTAAATATATATATAGTTGTTATGCTATTCAATATAGATAAGAAAAAGCAGCCAATAGATACCTCCTGGGAAAGTGCTTCGTTTGTATGGGAATCCGAGTTCCCTCGACTAGCAGAAATTTCAAAAGCGCCGATTTCTGTTTCTCTGGATACCAGAAATGCTAGACTCGAAGGTACCTCTCTCAGGAATGACTTGCCATTTTCATCTACAACGAACCAATCTCGAACCAGGCCAGCTGCACCCTCCGCAACTCCTACCATATTATTTCAGTCTTCGTTCCCTTCTGCAATCCGATCTATTTCGCCAAATGCAGTCTATATCAATTTCTGGAGCAAACACAACAACCGACTTTTTGAATTTCGACCGAATGATTCGATCGCGATTCACATCCCAGTAGCATAGACAAAGCGATTCAATTAGAGCTTTACTTCTCAGGAACCAGCCCTGAATACTCTCTATCGATCCTTCGATCATCCCATTTCGCAGAGTCCTGAAAACAAGGGACCCACAAACAAGGAGTTGGTTGCATTGCTTAACAGTGAGTTTATGATATCGCATTCTGTGAACCAACAAGGAGAATGGATCGAAGCTTCTGTGGAAAAGGTACATCTTTAATTTGCGTCATTGTAGTTAGAGAGAATTGTTTGCTGTTATTTATAATTGCCTTCTATTCTCTCTTCACCTCCGACTGCCTGATCAAGAGCAGGTCGTTACTCTCTTTCCTCCCTGGCAGCTTGTTCCAACCATTCCCTTCTTGCCTCTCAGCTTGCTTCAACACTTTCGAGGCTTGGATTCGAATGAAGAAGGTCCATACATCGAGTCCAATGCTTTATTCCACGAAAATCCTGTCACGCAAGCTTGGATTCCGCGAATCGGGGACATAATCGCGGTTCAGTTTCAAGATGGGAATGTTTGATTGCAGGAATGATGGTTTTGACATAGCGTGGCTTTTGTTATTATGGCGTGGGAACGATCGTGTCGATTCGCAATTACGTTTCCAGAACTGGATTGCCTGTTTTGTAGTTTTATCTTTCTGTCAAGTGGATGAATGCCGATAAAAACAGTCTCAACTGGACAGTAATACAGAGTGCAACTCCATCGATTGTACTGTATCGTTCCATAATATCAACTAGATCTTCGTATGGGACGTGTATGCAATTCTACAACGCTCTTACATTGTTTGATTTTACAAAAATCCAAAAGAATCCCACCAAACAACGACAAAAACAAATCTTTGTCTTCCTCAATCTTCGACTGCATTAAACGCAGTGTACTTTTGATAAACTCATGCTGCTGAGGATACAACGAGCATTGAACATAACAACTCCACAACAATCGCAACTGAGGGTCTAAACTATGCCTTCTACCCATCATACAAACTCCCTGATTCTACTCATTCATTCCATACACAGTAGCGAACGAAATGATCGGCATGATCACTTGCATACACGAAAAATTCAGAATCGTTGCAAAGAACAAAATGAACGGATGGACAGAAAGCAGATTGCAGCTCACTCGACTGTCCTTCGAAAAGAATCCTTTCTGTTTGTCCCATTTGTAATTATCAAAATAGGTTTCGAGGAGTTTCCAAATTACATAACGCAACGAAGATTCCTCCTGTGTCGGAAGAAAAGGCAAAACCTTCTCCAATGGAAAGTATTTCACAGAACACACAGGGAGATAGGTGAGAATCAATGCCATCAACATCACGCTCTATGCATCAACCATATTAAGGAAGAACGAAATACGAGAGTGGTTTGATCGCTTCGCATTCTTTCGTTCAGTGTGTGGAGCGTCGTTTGAAGAGCCACGCTACGAGTATCGCGCAGTAGAACGCTAAGATGATTTGAAAGCTGCTTGGCCTGTGCATGGAATTGAATCGAATCATCGGAGAGAGAGAAACAAAGAAACAGCGAACGAAGATGGTCGATGGAATACAAACGATCCGGTTCTGGGGTATGAGAAGGAAGGGAAGCCAATAAGACATCGATTTCCCTCTGATTACTAGAGACTTTCCTGCACAAACTAAATGATTCGGTAAGAATCTATGGGAAATCAATTCATTGAGCACTACATTGCTGATAGAGTTTGTTAAATTATTGTGAACGATAAAATCCATCACCAACACTTTGATGGACATAGAGGCGTTCAGATAATCTTTGCATGAGAGAATAGACTTCACCAAGGTAAGGCTTGCTATATAGAATGCAAGAAATGATGATACCTTGTCGAAACATGTCCGAATCGAGCTTATTTTCTACGCATGGATACAAATTCATTATTTGCTGCATTTCATCTTCCGTTTTCGTCGAACAAATCTACGTAATATGATTAATGGAGCAAATTGCTTAATACCGCTTGAATTGTTGTTGCTATCTTCAAGTATTCGCTAAGTTCATCCGTAGAAATTCTAGAAATCCCATTTTCGTGAAGACTGCACAGAAGTTGAATATACTTCTCCATTTAGGAAAAATAATTCAAGAAATTTGTAAAACAAAAAAAATAAAAAGAAAAGAGATTCAATCAAATTAAAACTACTATAGAACACCCAAGGTCTACTTTACTTCTGCCTCCACTACATTTCAAATCCAAAATGTTACCTACCACTTCCCATAACATATCCGAATCTTCCACTAAATCATTTCGTGTCACTGTTCCCTTGCAACCGGCTACAGGACAATTCATATTTTTCTTTTTATCTAAATAGCGCAAAATCGCCCCCTTCTCGTAACAATGACCGCACTTTATACTATGGATGACATTCACGTTTTTCCATATACTTTTTCACAGGATTTACAAACAATGATCCCGTTATCGGACATCGCAGCCTCTTTCGAGGATCTGAAGACACCACCAACATATCCAAATTTTCATCATCTTCATCTTCATCTTCATTTGATTTGGATTTGGTTTTGGCTTCTTTTTCCCGACTACGTTTTCGACTCTACATTATTCATCTTTCATAAAAAATAGTTACAGATTCAATATGTTCACTAAATGGTTGTAGTAGAGATTCGCCTTCTGAATCTGTTTGCTCGAGTAAGGTGTCAATATCGCTTTCCAATCTCTCGATTTCAATATCCTTATTATTACATACTAGTGATAGAAAATACAGATTCCAATTGACTATATTGTTGAAGTTGTTTCATTGCGAGTTCATCCTTCTTTTCAAGAACTCTTTGTAACTTATTTATCTTCTTTACCATTTCTATTTCATCATCCTATTAATAAAACGTGACAAACTCAAACTTACCACCGAAGCGTCCTTATCTAATTGAATCCTATTCTCTTCGAGAAAGCATGTATCTTTATAATAGAAAGATAGTAGTTGTTCCCAAGTTAAACTCATTTCTAAACAAACACGTCAGTAAAGCTTCGTGGTTTCATCATTCTCACTTTCCATCTTAATTCCTGCCGCCTTCTCCACCTTCGCCAACAATTCCATCATCTTCTCCCTCTCTTCGTCCGTTATCTTATACGTATTGTTTTCTGGCGCAGGGAAGGTTCCATTCTTCACCTCTTCTCGGTACTGACTTAATGCACCATGCGCCAATTCCGCGACATTTCCAAACTGTTTGCAGAACGATGGAGGTGACTATATTCGATTCCCCGTTTCCACTTTTACCTTTCTCTTCATCGGATGATCCAGGAGCCCTAACATGTCGTGCAGAACTAGGACCTGTCCGCTACAATGGGCCCCTGCCCCAATTCCGATCGTAGGAATATGGACACTTTTGGTTAAAATGTCCCCAACTAATTCGGGCACACACTCCAAAACGAGTGAAAAGCAGCCCGCAGCTTCGAGCGCCTTCGCGTCTTCGATCAGTTTCATCACGCCGTCGACTAAAAATAACCCCGATTTTTGGATTTTTTTACATGTTTTTCCTTGGATCTTGAAACCCCCCATAGCGCCAATAGATTGGGGAGTGAGGCCGATATGGCCTTGGACGGCGATTCCACATTGCGAAAGTGCAGCGACTTCGTTTTTGCGACGCACGCCACCTTCGAGCTTAATGGCATCCATTTGACCTTCTTTAATTACACGGATACAGTTATGGATGCATTGAGAAATCGATTCTTCCTAGTCCTGAGAGGTTCTTTTGGAAGATACGTAGGAGCCAAATGGCATGTCGCCGATGAGAAGTGGAAATTTCGCTCCTCGACTCACGCATTTGCAAAACAGAAGGGTGTCTTCTAATTGAACGGGGAGAGTGGTGGAATACCCCTACCATCAGAAATCACTCCTGCAATCTTACCATTTCTGTCATTCCTACAGAGTCGCCAACTAAAATCATATCAATTCCTGCTTGATCCACCCAAAGCGCCTAATTCGAAAGGAAAGCGAGAAACGTACTTCCGGGTAGGTGTAGGCAGTGCTCATCGTGATCTTCTCCCCTTTGCGATACTTCGAGGCAATCGTAGAAACTGTAACTTTCTACCCATTCGAAACAATAAGTGCAACATACTCTTCGAGGCTTCGCAACCTCACTAAATCCACGCAATCCACAGATTAGAGTAGACGATCTGGTGACTGTACATCACAATTGATTGGAACTTATACAACAATAAAGAGACTTGGGGATGGAGAGCATTCAAACTAAAGGATAAACACGAAAGAAAAAGTGTGTTGCTGCCTACGTAATTCCAAAAATACTCCATAAATTCAATTGTAATCTTTGATACTTGTATTGCAGTGTCGCACTATGTATTCTGCTACTTATTTTTTCAACAAGATGTTCTCCTATCTTGCAATCACTTTTCCTGACTGTATGGACTACGTTGTGTATCTCTACTTCCTAGATGTATTTGCTCCACACTCACGTGATGAAGAAGAGGAATCGCTTATTGACGAGTCCCAGAGAGAAGGAATGCGGTTTAGTGAACAGTTTCGTGCGAAGTATGGCGCAGAGTGTACGCAGTTTATGGAATCCTCTCTAAATGATGCCGTTTTTTAATATTCGATGCTTCTCATGTAGTTTGCTGTTTCCAGGTTGTCAAAATTACCCACAATTATATATTTGTCATCTTCCCTTCATGAAAATACAGAGCCTTTTAACAAGTTTTCGTCCATCTCTCCTTTCATGTAGATTACTCTCCAACCCTATTGTTGTCGAACATATGAAAAGTCGGTTCGTTTCCTGGGGATGTGACGTTCTTTCTCCTCACGGTTACACTTTTGTACTTACTCCACTTATTGTCATCATGACCATTAGCTCAACGAACTCGGTTTCCCCATCACAGAACTCCCTATTCTCATCGTCACTCTCAAAGAAGACGAGAATCGTCCCGCCTCGCTCCTTGGCGTCATCAAATACCAAGGTATTCGAATCGAATTCCATTCATCCCAGACAACCTCACTCCCCAATTTCTCGTGGAACTTCTCGATGCCACCGTTTTCCATGCCCTCGAAGAAGTCCATCAGAACGACCTCGCGGTACATGCATCCAATTCGATCGATTGAAGAGACAGCGTCAGGAAGAAGAACGACGCTTAATGGAAGAGCAGCGACGCGAATATGAAGCGGCCGTGGAGGCAGACCGTCGAATGGTTGGGATCCCATAACGAGTCATAACAAGATGAATCGAAACACGGCAGAATCCGCAGCGAATTCGCAGCGAAATGCAGAAGATTCGGAATCGAATTCGATGGAAGATTCGGAATCGAATTCGACGGAAGATTCGGAATCGAATTCGAACGAAAAAGCGGAGATGGACGCGAAAATGGCAGAAAAAGCGGCGAAAATGGAGGCAATTCGTCGTGGAATTCCAATGGAGCCGACGGAAGGGGAGATCGTGCGGCTTCGCATTGTGTATCCGGACGGAACGAAGCTGCAGCGGAGCTTTTTGGCGTCGGATCGGTTCGGGTTTGTGTTGGATTTGATCGATTTGGACATTTTCGACCATAATTTGGGATTTCCAGAATTCCGATTGTGCATGACGATGCCACGAAAAGAGCTGGATCGCGTCGGAATCTGGGCGTGGGGTGAGGTGTAGAGTCAGGAAGCGAAGACGCTGGCAGAATTGGGGTTGAAGGGAAGCTGCCTGCTGCGATTGACGCTGGTGGATTGAGGGAATGGCGAAGAAAAGCGCGGATTTTGTAATTGAATTGAAATGAATTGAAATGAAATGAGAGGATGGATGTGCTTTTGTGGTAAAAAAAATGATTATTCTTGTTATGAATTTGTTATAAAAACGTAACGGATTTGATTCCCATTATTCATTTATTTTTGCTTTTAAATACAAAGTTCGTTTCGCTTTTTCTCAACAAACAATCCTATTCAATCTGATTTGCTTTTAAGAAACGAAGATTCGCGTCCATTCGCTGGAGAATCTGCGCACACAGCGACTACAAAACACAAAACCCGATCATCACACACCTTCTTCTTCAGCAACTGCTCCATCAATTTCACCTTCGTCGGGTTGCAACTGCGTCGAAACTTCTCCAAATCCGTCGAGAAATAAACCTTCCCTTCATAGAACCGCAGCACCATTTCCTGACTAAAATAGTCCATAATTGTGGAATTCAAAAAGTCGAAATTCACCTCCTCGTTCGACTCGATCGAATCAATCAACTCGTTTGACTCCGACGATTTCATTGGCTCAACAAAATCCGCCGAGAAGGGAATCACCCAATCATCTTTCACCGGCGTTCCGTCGAGCAGAAACTCGTTTTCCTCCAGATTCCACACCACATTCTGATGCGTTGTGCTGCGTGTTAAAACCGTGGGATCGCACAAACTCCGAAAACTGCGTCGCGGTGTGCAGACACGTGAAAACCGGCGAGTGCTCGTTCGACAGTTCCTGCGAGAACAGTGTTTCCGTCGTATACGACACGATGTAATACTATTCCGGAACGGCTCTATTCCGCCCCTACCTCCACACGCGCCGTTCTCGCGAGTCGCTCAATCATCGCGCATGCGGCGTTGAACTTCGCGCAGCGCTTGCTCCACGCGGTAATCCGCAGCCCCAGACTCACGCAGAGGAACAGAAACGCCAGCCCGTTCGCGCTCAGACTCCTCGCCAGGCGCTTCAGCGACCACGGCACGCTCATACACGCCAGCGGCGTCAGCGTTTCCCGCTCCACCGTCTGCTTCGCCACCGCGCTCAGCGCGCGCTGCGAGTACCCCGCCGTTTTCGACAGCCGGATCCGCAGCGGCGCCGCCGGTGTGGCAGGCGGCGCGGGAGCCGGCGCGGGCGTTTCTTCGCCGTCCAGGGCGCTGTCCCGCGGGAATCGAGCGAGCCAGGAGGCGGCGAGGGAGGAAACGCCCGCGTTGATGGTGGAAACCAGGGAAGCGAGGGGGTTGGGCGTGGTGGAAATGGGGGAAACGGTGGAAACGGGGGATTGGAGGGGAAAAGACTTGCGGAGGAGTTTCCAGAGCGTGGGATTGGCGGCAAATTGCTCGCGAAGCAGCGTGGAAAGCGCGGGAAGCGAGTGCGGCGGCAGCGAGACCGGGAGGAGAAGGAAGAAAACCGTGGGCTGGCGCGTTTCCACGGGGAAGCCAGCGCTCTAGAATGGTAGAAACGTGGAAACCGGACGTGGGAGCGCGGCGTGGCGGGCGAGGCTTGGAGCTTGGAGAGAAACGTGGAACGCGGCTTGGTGTCGGGGGGTAGCAGCTACGGAATAGTAGAAACGTGGAAACGGAACGAGAGTCCAGGAAACGGGCTCGTAGACGAGGAAGAGAACGAGAAGATTGCGCTGGTTGAGCGGAAGGATGCGGAAGTCGAAGGGAAAGGGGAAGGAGGAGTGGCAGCGGTCGCATTGGGAGGCGTCTGGCGGGACGTCGAGGAGCTGGGTGTTGATGGGGATGTCGGAGAGCATTTGGATGTTGGGAGCGAAGGGAATGCAGACGTATTGGATGATGGAGAGCTCGATGATGCTCGGAGGACCCTCCAGGATCGAAAACCGCGAAGCGAACGGGTGTTCTTTGCAGTAGAACGGCTCGGTGCCCTCCACGTGATCGCGGGGTTCCATTCATACTTCGAAATGAAACGGAAGCGAGTCCAGCGCGTTCGGAGCGTGCGGAGATTTCAAAACGAAGTGGATCGAACCCGCCAAACGCAGTTTCACTAGTGGAAAGGAGGAGAAACAAACACAAAAATACTCGGATTGCATGTCGTCACGCCGTTTTTATCGATGTGATTGACCAGCAGCGGGTAATTAAACGAGGGAAACGATTCCGGTTCCGCGGTTATCTGCACCGACCCGATGTAATAATCGCGGTTCTTAACGGAAATCGTGGAGGGAACGACGGACTGCTTGAGCCATTCTTTGATTTGGAGCTCGGCGCAGGCTGCGCGTTATGATTGGACAAACAAAAATCGACAGCGTCGGTCGCGTAGAATCTCCACGACGGCGTTAACCGCGGTTTTCAGGGTGGATTTATTGGCGAATTCGATGAGGTTCTATGTGGAGATTCGATTCGAATTCTACGGAAAGCATGGAGAGTCGACTCGAAACGACCTGCTCGATCATCAAATCCGCCTGCTGCTTCCACCGATCGAGCGGGTCTTTCTCGAATTGGGCGGGGAACGAAGCCTCGATGCGCGCGCAGCGAAACTGATTGGATTCCCGGCGTTGAGGGAGGGAGTCGAAGGAGAAGGGAGCAGGAAAGCGATCGAGGAGCTGGCGAAGAGGCTTGAGAAGCGAATCGCGAAGCGGCGAATCGAAAAACGACTGGGATTCGTAGAAAAAAAGGTACAAAGAGAGGTGGTAGAAGAGGCTGCACGCGTCGAGGTGTTCTTTGCGGAGACGCTGGGCGTGAGAGGTGGGTGAGGAGATAAAATACGTGGAGTTCGAGAAGGGCGATCGCTTGGAGATGGCTGTCTTGGAATTCCGATTCGCAATTGTTCTGCTTGAAGGCACTGATGGGTTAGGAAGGGAGAGAGGGATGGACCAGACGCAGGACGGGAATTTTAGAAGCGTGTCGAGCGTAATATCGACGCATCCAAGATAGGAGAGAAGCTCTTTGTAAAAAGTGCTTTCAAGAAATGGATGGTAGAGGCGGTGGAGTAAATACTCATATACACATTCCTAGGCGTTAGGAACGAACGCCAGACAAACTTGGAGAAAACTAAACAGATTGACATTTGCGTTATTGTTTCGAATTTGCTGCTGGATCCACGCAATGTGCTCTGCTAGATACTGCGGACAAATGTCCTTAAAATTCACACTTTCAGACTTTGTCTAGAATCAACAGAAATGATGATAGCAACATCGAGATATTGAGAATACAGATCATCACATATTTTGTAAACCTTTTCCTGTGATTCTTGTTGTTTCAGCCATTCTACATCTAGATAAAAAGATAATCTAGATATAAACGCATATCAATGAATAAAACAAGTTCTGTTTTTGCTTTTCAGTCAAAAACCCGAATAAGAATGACTGCAACGACTCAACTAGGGTTAACTATGCACAGAGATCGTACCAGAAATAATAATATCAAATGGAATGGGTGATAGTTGCATCTCACTGTAGCTTGCTCCAATTGCAAGAGAAAACGATGTTTAATACAGCGAATTCAAAAAAAGCAAACAAAAGGCAGAAATAATAGGGTACAATTCCCAAGGAATTAAAGTCAAGATGGGCCCAAATCCTGTTGACAGAAATCGGACCGATTTTGGGCTGGGGCGTTTCATTATTTGAGTTTCTCTTCTATTTATCAGATACAACTCAGTAATGCTTGCCAGAGTTTGCTCAAAGACAATCGCTGTTGAGCGCTGTATATTCACCCGATTGGCAGGAACGGCCCCTGCTGCCAAACCCGAAGCTGCTGCTGCGAAGCCTGCACCAGCTGCCGCGAAGCCTGCACCTCCCCCACCAAGACCCGGTCCTCCCAAGCTCACTGAATCTCCTCTGGACTATCCTCAGGAGAAAGAGTGGAATGGCCAGAGTGGTAGGAATTGTATGGGTTGCGTTACGGTCAGTACACCCTATCCTGTCTAGATTTGCTGTTCCTCCGAGGCCCGAGAAGGAGCAGCCTATAAATCCTGATATCAAGAGACTCCAGCCGACTCCCTCCTACGAGAAGCACCGCATTGTACTCCTTCTCTCTTTTCCCTAATCGGCAGGCCATGATCTTCCAGGTTGACGATCCCATCCAGGAAGGCAAGAAGAAGACGCTTCCGTGGTACGTGCGCTGGAAGACCGACCGTAGGTATTAAACCCCGCATTCACCTGCAGCGACCCACCGTCAATGGCGTAATCAGCTGACGGGCAACTGGGGCTTCTCGGACCCTTACGAGATGATGCAGCTGAAGTTCGAGAAGAAGGAGGACGCGATCCGCTTCTGCAAGACGCAGGGCTACAAGTTCGAGGTGAGCGAGCTTCCTCCGCAGATTCCGCCGGTGCACAAGCAGTACGCAGACAAGATCCAGCCGCCCGCCGTGCTGGCGAAGATGAGAGCTGTGATGATTGGATGGGGATGTGATGGGTAGCTGGGACCGAAGAAGGCTCGCAGCATCTGGGCGTACGAGGAGCCGTGGAATCCGCACTGGATTAATCGGTATCATAACGACTATGCCGAGGAGAAGTGGGACGCTTCGAGATTTTAGAAGAACGCATGTATAAGTTTTTGCTTTGTTTGAGAGAATAAACAATTCTGATGAGGAAATAAAAGGAAATGTGGGTTGGCGGAGAGAAGAAAAAGAAAAGGGGATTGTATGTGTGATGTGCCTTCTTTGAGCAATCCATCGAACATCTCATTGGTTCTCTTTGAAATTGAAAACAACTCATTGGAAGCCATCGAACTTCCTTGAATCCATTAAACAATTCACCAAACCTATTTGATCCTCTCGAATCAATCGTAACCCATCCGAACACCCCTTCATTTATAAAACCTTTCACTCTTTGATCCTTCTTCTCACTCTTCGCTCTCGCTCTTCGCTCTCGCTGTTTTTCGCTCTCTCTTTCCGTTTATCCAACAAACACACAGCAACTAAAACTAGAAAATCGTAGACAGCGCCTGCCTCACTTCGTCCCTCGTCAGCGACGCCTCCCTTCCTTTTCCCTTTCCCTTTTCCTCTACCGCTCACCTTCCTTCCTTTTTCTCTTCCTACCCGCGATCGCCTCCTCCTCCTCTCTCTGCCCCTCCTCATAAAAGAACGCGTTCTCCACCAGACTCGAAATCAATTCCTGCTGCTTCTCCGAGAACTTAATCTTCTGGATCGTCGCGAACAAATTCTCGCTCGAAACCTCCTCTCTCCACACTCCCTCCATCCGCACCGACCCCGTCAGCAGCGCGAAGCAGTCCTCCACCGGCAGCTTCAGCAGCGACGGCTGCAGCAGCTTCAGAATCGCGAGCGCCGCGCGGAAAAGGAAGCTCGTTCCCTCCAAAAAGAACGAATCCCAGAGCCGCGCGGTGACTTCGATGGGGAAACACTGCGCGAACAGCGTCTGCAGCCACTTGAAGAGGAACAGGTCCGTTCGGATCTCGTTGGCCTGTGGAAATGGGAGTGAAAAAAAAGGAGGAATACTTGGAAATACGAAAAAAGGGCCGAATTTGTGGATTTGAAAATGGAGTCGAAGACTTCGTAGTAACGCTGGATAAACGCGGGCTATGTGGGAAATCGCCTCCGTTTCTACCTTGAGGGAGTAGAAGGCGTAGAGATGCTCGCTCCCGAGCAGGTTGGCCAGACATTGAAAACATAGATAATCATCCCAGATGTGGACGGCCAGAATCCCCGCTAGAAACGACATACCCTGCACGTACCCGATATCTGGCCGATAAAACGCGTACGTCAGCAACATCTTCCGAATCACATCATACAGCGGCTCCCCGCGATTAAAGAACCCCAACGGCACGAACGTCCGCTTCAGATCCTCGTCGATCAGCCGCACCGTCGCCTCCTTCCCCGGCAGCCCCGAAAACCCTCCGCTCGGACTCGCCTGCGCACGTGACCAGTACAACTGAAACGCCTCGGGCGTTACTTTCAGAACGTTCCCCAGAAGATTCGGCCACACGCGCTGCCGCAGCAGCGGAGGAACCCCCTTTTCCACCAAACTCAGCAATGCCGACGTCGGACGAAACGCCTGCCCCGGACGCAGCTGATTGGCCCACGCGCGAAGTAACTGCCGCTGCTGCAGAACCCTACGCTGGACCTCCGTTTCCACGGTTACCACTCCATCGACTGCGACCGGCTCTTTTCGAAACTCCGCACGTGATTGGCCGCCGGCAGCGAATAACCGCGGGACGACCCCACCCGCGGGGATTGCGCGGTCCCGTCCACCAAAATCAGCGGCTCCTCCCCCGCGGTGACGTCGACGATGCAGCCCTCTCCCGCGGGGACCGCGTAGATCTCGCGAGGCTCTCCGAGTTCCCCGTTTCCCCACTGGAAAACGCGGTTCTGCGAGGTAACCGCGATACTTCCGTGCATGTCGGCGCGCACGAAGCGAACGAATTCCTGGCTGCGCAGATGATGCGCTAATGGAACGATCTGCGGCGTGGCGGCGTACGCGATGGCCGCGGGGATCGCCATTTCCCCGTGGAACCCGCAGCCCCACGTGACGACTTCGCCCTCCTTGCAGAGCGCCAGCACATGCGATTGGCCGCATGCGAGCGACTGCGCCGCGCTGGGCACTTGCCGCACTGCGGAGGGAATACCGACCTCCCTGGACGCATTGGAGCCACATTGACCCTAATGATGATTCGGGTCATTCGGGCCCCTACCAGCTCATTCAGGCCCATGGTCCACACCACGCCGTGGTCGTCCAGAACCGCGGAAAACCCGTCTCCCGCAGCGATGTCCACAATGTGCTGCTTCTTGAGCGCGACGACACGCACCGGCTCCGCGCGGTTTCTCCGGTCCCCCAGACCCAACTGCCCGAACTGGTTGCCGCCCCAGGCGAAGAGCGCGCCCTCGCTGTCCAGCGCGAGCACGTGACTCGCGCCGCACGCCACTTTCACGATTTGCCGCGGTAAAAGCCGCACCACGATCTACCCCTCAGCCCCGCGGGAAACACACACCTCCGCCTGGCTCTGCCGCACCGGCTCCCCCAGACCCAGCTCCCCCGCGGGACCGTCGCCCCAGCTGTAGAGTTCTCCCGTGGTCGCCAGCGCGAACGACGCTTTCCCCGTGGTTTTGACCTCCGCCAGCCGCTTGTGCCGTAACGCCCGCTCCACCTGCAGAGACGGGATTAACCGCGGTTCGCGACGCAGAGCCGCGGAGAGCGCGCGAATCCCGCTTCCCGCCACACATTCTTCGCCTCCCGCCAGCGACAGCACCGTCCCGCGGGACGTCAGGAAGAGCGTGAAACTCCCCCCGCGGGAGGCCGAGACCACGTCGTAGCTGCTCCCGGTGAGCAATTCCCGCGGGGATCCGTCGACCAATTGGAACACGCGGACCCGTTTTCCAAAAAACGGGGCGATTTCGGGAGAAGAGTCGGTTCCGTCGGTTCCTTCGGTGGGAGATATTCCCGCGGGGGAGTCGGCGGTTCCCGCGGGGATGGGAGAGGAGTCCTGCTCGGTGCGAGGCGTTTCGCTTGAACCAGGATGTGATGTAACATTCTGGAA
>NW_013171841.1:0-29948 GCF_000151665.1 Blastocystis hominis
ATATTTAAATTGACGACGTCTTCTTCTTACATAAATTTTAAATTTTTTATTACGTTTTGAAGATTTTATATAATTTTTTGATTTATAATAATTATAAATATATTTTGAATTATTTTGAGAAGCTATATAAGTACGATGATTATATATATAAGTAAATTTATTAATTATAGAATTTGCTTTTAATTTATCAATACTTCTATATTTACCAATATTATTATAATCTTTATTATTCAAAATAAAAGTATAAAATTTAATTTTAGATTTTTTATGATTATTTTTAATTTTAAAGTTATGTTTAATATTAGGTTGTAATTTAATATTAATATCATTTTTATAATTTCGATATAAATTAAATTTATTTATTTTAGTATAATTTATTGAATTATATAATTTATTTAATTTACGTACATTAAAATTAATAAATAAATCAATAAAAAATAAATTATCATTGAATTTCATATTAGAATCAATAATATTTAAGTTAGATATATAATTATTTTTAGATTTATTTTGTAAAACATTTTTATTATTTCTATATAAATATTTTTTAATACGTTTAAAACGATAATATTTTTCACGTATAAATAATTGTTTATAAATAGATTTAATATTAGTATTTTTATAAGAATAAGTTATTAAATATTTACGAATATTACTTGGTAAATTCAATTTAGGTTTATTATAAGATATATAAAAACTAGTTCTTTTTTCGAAAGGTTCTAATATAAGTCTATTTTTACGAAAAATAAATAAAGAATAATTTACAAAACGATATTCATTATGTTTTAAATTATTTTTATATAAAATATTAAATAAATTATGATTTAAATTTAAATTTAATATATCTTTTTTATAATATTTGATTAAATTTGTCATCAAATAGATATTTTTTATATTAAAATCATAATTTAAATTTTTAAATCTACGATTTTTTAATAATATATCATATTTTTGTTGTAAATCATTTAATATATCTAAATAATCATGTTTATTTAAATTTAATTTTTTAATTAAAGATAATAATACATTAAAATCATTACGAACTTTATATTTTTCAGTTAATGAAGTTTTTATGATATTATAAAAAACATATTTATAAATATCACTTGAAACAGAATAATATAAACGTTTATTTTTTAAATATCTAACATTAGCTCTATAATAATTATATAAATTTCTTTTATTATAACGTGATATTTTTGTATTTCTAAAATTAAATACAAGTCTATTATATATAAAATGTTTAGAATAATAAGGTCTATCAACACCTATTTTACTAATATTATAATATTTATAACTAAAAGAAGTAGAAAGTTTATTACAAATATAATGACGTTTTCTAAATTTAGCTCTACAGTCATTCCAATAATATCTATGAAATTTTAATTTAAAATCTTCAGAGTAAATAAAATTTAAAAAATCTTTATATTTATTTTTTGAAATATAATATTCTTTTCTTCTTCTATTAGCTAAAATTTTAGAAGTATTACGTTTAATAGATTTATATTTAATACGTCTATATTTTTGAATTGAATTATTAATATTATTATTATTAAAATTAGAAATATAAAAATAATTTAATTTATTTTTTAATTGTATTATTTTAAATATTTTATTACTTAAAATAATTTTATAATTATAATTATTAATAGAAAAATTATTTGATAAATTTAAAGTATAACTATTAATATAATAATTTTTAAGTAAATAAATATAAAATTTAAAAACTAAATTATAATAATATTTAAAATATTGATTAACTAATGTTGAATTATTTATTTCAATATTATTATTTTTATATAAACTTAAATTTATATTTTCAAAATTTTTAAAACTTACTAAATTAGATTGAAGTAATTTTAAATAAGTATATTTATAATTAAAAGTACGTTTTAATAATAAATTTCTAAAAAAATAACTAGTATATTTTTTTTTAAAAACTTTAAACAATATTTTAAGTTCATAATTAGTTAAAAAATATTTATTATATCGTTTTTTTATAATTTTATGTTTTTTATCTAAAAATAAATAATATCTGAAAACATAATCAAAAAATTTAAAATAATTATTTAATTTATAATTTTTTTTATAAAAATTATTTTTAAAATTACGTTTTCTAAGTTTTAATTCATTATTATGAAATACTTTTTTGAAATGTCTTTGATTTAATGCAAATTTTTTATTACGATAAGATGTACAATAAATACGTTTTAAAAAATTTTGATAATTAATAACATAATAATTTTTATTATTTAAAAAAATAAAACTAAGAGTTTTATAATCAATTTCTAAATTTCTTAAATAATAAAGATTTTTAATTTTATTAAAATCAATTTTATTATAAATAAAATTAAAAAATGTTTTATTAATTTCAACTTTATCATTATCTTTTAATAAATAATTAAAAGAAGTTATAACTTTACCGTTAACTAAAATAAAACCTTTTACAATATAAAAACGAGCTGCATATAAACTTTCAGCAAAATGTGCTTTATAAATATTAAAATCTAAACGTTTTTCAAAATTAAAATAATTTTTAGTTAATATATTTTTTTTAAAATTATATTCTTTATAATTAACTAAATATTTTTTTAAAATTTGTTTATTCATAAATTTAAAAGAATATAAACGTTCTAATTTTAATTTTTTATAATGACAAATATAAAAAGCATTTCCCATATAATGTCTTCTTAATTTTTTATTATTTAAATCTGTCCATTTTTGTTTTGAGAATTTATTTTTTAAAATTAAATTATTTCTCCATAATGTTATATTTTTATAACGAAATATTACTTTATATTTAGGTGATTTCATCTAACTAACAAGATACTATATTTAATAAAAAACTAACTGACATATTCAAATAATCTAAAATGAAAGTAGGATAAATACCTATAATAAAAACTAAAACTAAAATTAATAAAAACATAACAAATTCACGTTTATTTAAATCTTGATATAAACCTATAAAGTTTACTTGTATATTACCATAACAAACTCTATTATATAACCATAAAGAGTAAATACTACCAAACATCATACTTAAAATTGCAAAAACAGCAATAGTAGTATTTGTATTAAAAATACCTAAAAAAATTAAGAATTCACCTACAAAACTACTTGTAGTAGGTAAAGCAATATTTGCTAAAGTAAACATTAAGAAAATTACTGCAAATATAGGCATAGTTTGAACTAAACCACTATAATATTTAATAAGACGAGTATGATAACGTTCATATAAAATACCTACAGCTAAGAATAAAGCACCAGATACTAAACCATGACTGAACATTTGTAATAAAGAACCTTCTAAACCATAGATTTTATTAGTATATAAACCAATCATAATTAAATTCATGTGAGCAATAGAAGCATAAGCAACAATACGTTTTAAATCAGTTTGACGTACTGCAACTAATGAACTATAAATTAAACCTACAACAGCTAAAGTATAAACAAAAGGAGTATAGTAGAAGTTTGCAAAAGTAAATAAAGGTAAAGAAAAACGTAAAAAACCGTATGTACCTAATTTTAATAAAATACCAGCTAAGATAACAGAACCTGGAGTTGGAGCTTCTACATGAGCTTCTGGTAACCAAATATAGAATGGAACCATTGGTACTTTAACAGCAAAAGATACAAAGAAAGCAATCCATAAAATTTTTTGAATGAAAGGTTCAAAGTTATAAGTTAATAATACAATATAATTAGAGGTACCTGCATAATAATATATAAATAAAATAGCTAATAACATTAAAACGGAACCTACAAAAGTATAAATAAAGAACATATAAGATGCTAAAATTTTACGTTCTCTAGAACCAAATAAACCTAAAATTAAATACATAGGAATCAATACACTTTCAAAGAATACATAGAAGAATACAATATCTAAACAAGAAAATACTAAAAGTAATATAGATTCCATAATTAAGAAATTTATATAAAAAAATTTAAAATTAAATTTTATATAATTATAACTAGATAAAATACAAATAGGAAATAAGAAAGTAGTTAATAAAATGAAGAATAAAGAAATACCATCAATACCTATTATAAAATTTAAATTAAAAAAACTTAACCAATTTATTTCATATAAACCTTGAAAAAAAATTGTAGATTTATCAAATAAAAATAATAAACCTAAAGATATAAAAAAAGTAATAGAAGTACTATAAATAGAAATAGTACGAATTAAGTTGTTGTTATTATTATTCACAAAAAGTAAAAAAAAAGAAGTTAATAAAGGAATTAAAATTATAGCTAATAAAATAATATACATTTTCTTAATAATTATTGTTTTTTAGAAATTTGTTGAAATAAAAATATAAAATTACTCATATAATTATCTAAATAATTAACTAATCCATATATAGAATTAATATAAGTATTTAAATTTTTTAAAGAATAATAATTATTTTGTATTTTACAAAATAATATATTAGTTTGTAATTTAGAAATTATTAAATATAAAGTTTGTAAATCATTAGTACAAAAAATTACTGTTGAATTTTTTAAATTAGAATTAAAATATGTTAAATTATCAATACATTTAAATTTTTTTAAGAAAATACATTTAACATTAGGATTTAACAAAATTTCATGTTTATATAAATTCAAATTTAAACTAGTATTATCACAAAATAACATATATTTATAATTTTTAAAATATTGATTAAATTTTAAAATATAATTATATTTACGTACAATTTTTAAATTATCTATCAATATCACCGAAAACAATATCTAAACTACCAATAACAGTGGTAACATCTGCTATTAAATGACCTCTTGTTAAATAATCTAAACTTTGTAAATGAATAAAACCAGAAGATTTTAAATGGCATCTATAAGGTTTATTAGAACCATCAGATACTAAATAAACACCAAATTCACCTTTAGGAGCTTCAATAGAACAATATACTTCATTAGGTTCAACTTTAAAACCTTCACTAAATATTTTAAAATGATCAATTAATGCTTCCATAGATTGTTTAATTTGAACTTTAGATGGAATACTAATTTTATAATTATCAGATTTAATAGGACCTTCAGAAATTTGATTAATACATTGATTAATAATACGAACACTTTGTCTCATTTCTTCAATACGAATAATAAATCTATCGAAACAATCACCATTAGTACCTACAGGAATATCAAATTGAACTTTATCATAAGCATCATAAGGGAAAGTTTTTCTTAAATCCCATTTAACACCAGTAGAACGTAATAATACACCAGTTAAATTTAAATCTAAAGCAGCTTGTTTAGTAATAACACCAATATCAACTAAACGTTCACGCCAAATACGATTATTAGTTAATAATTCTTCCATATCATCTAATCTATCATTAAATTCATTACAGAAAATATATAAATCGTTTAATAAACCTAAAGGTATATCTTGTCTAACACCACCTGGTCTAAAATAATTTGCATGCATTCTAGCACCAGTAGCACGTTCATAAAATTCTAATAATTTTTCACGTTCTTCAAATAACCAAATAATAACAGTGGTAGAACCAATATCCAAAGCATGAGAACCTAAACCAATTAAATGATTAATTATTCTTGTAATTTCAGCAAAAATAACACGTATATATTGAGCTCTTAAAGGAACTTTGCATTGTAATAATTTTTCAACAGCTAATACATAGCAATGTTCATTTTCAAGCATAGCAATATAATCTAATCTATCAAAATAAGGTAATGCTTGTAAATATGTTTTATTTTCTATTAATTTTTCAGTACCTCTATGTAAAAAACCAATATGAGGATCTGCTTTTTGAACAATTTCACCTCTTAATTCTAAAATTAATCTTAAAACACCATGTGTTGCTGGGTGTTGTGGACCAAAATTTAAAGTAAAACTTTTTAATTGTCTACGTCTTAACATTTTATATATTTTTAGATAATTTTACAATTTTTGTTTGAATTGAAAGTTTTGATGCTCCATAATTTAAAGCTTTTAATGCTAAATTTTCATTAGTAGAACTAATTTCAAATAAAATTTTGCCAGGTTTAACTAAACAAACCCAATATTTAATATCACCTTTTCCTTTACCCATTCTTGAATCTATATTTTTTGAAGTAACAGATACATCTGGAAAAACATTTATATAAACTTTTGCTTGTTTTTTAAGCATACGATTTATAGCCATATAAATAGTTTCAATTTGTTTTGAAGTTAAACGAGTATAATCTAAAGCTTTTAAACCATAAACACCTTTTGTCAAAACTTTTGAATTATAATTTAAACCATGTAATCTATTTTTTTTAATTTTATAATTTTTAAATTTTCTAGGTTTTAATAACATTTTTAATTATTTATTATTTATAATTAACCCAAATTTTTATACTACTTGAACCTGTACTTTTAATTAAATGTAAACATTGATAATCTTTATTATGATCAATTCTGTTTAAATTTAATTCACCTAAATTAAAAAGAAAAACACGTTTTCTTTTTGTTAAAAAAAAACGACCTTTAACTTTTATACGAATTCCTTTTAATTTACAATTATCATTTTTTAAATATCTAGTCAAATATTCACGCATTAAATTAAAATTATTATAAAATAAAAAATTATAATTTTTAGTTGCATTATTAACATAATTTAATTCAAAATATAAAACATTTAATAAACTAGATACTGTTATTTTGTTTAAAAATTTATCATTAAAACATAAATTATATAATAAAAAATGAATAGTTTTATAATATTTTAATTTATAAAAATAATGTTGAAGTTTATATCTTTTTTTATTTCGTCTAAATTTATTATAATTTTTATGTTTATTTTTTTTTAATTTTTTTTCAGTTTTTACTTCAGTATATTTATTTAAAGTCATAACTACATTTTTATTATAATTTTTTACTTTAAATAAATGTAAATTTCTTTTTTTTCCAAATTTTTGAAGTTTATTACTAAGAGATTTATTTCTTTTTAAAAAATAACGATTTGTAAGAAATTTTTTTTTTGAATTATAAATAGTATTTATATTTTTAAAGTAAACATAAACATTATAATCTTTATGTTTTAAAGAATATAATAATTTAATTATATCTATTTTTTTTTGTTGTAAAATTTCATTATATTTATAATAAATATAAATTATATTAATATATTGTTTATTATTAAAATTAGTGCTTTCAATTATATTTTTTTTTAAATATTTAAAATTACAAAAAAAATATACGAAAATTTTAAATTTTGAAAAATATTTATATATAATTATTTTATCTACAAATAAAAATTGAAAATTCACATTATGTTTAAAAACTATATTTACGATTTCTCTTATTTGTAAATCTTCATTTAATAAATATTTATTTTTATTACTATTTTTATTAAACCATTTAGAATTATTATATATTACATTATTAAATAAAATAGGACTTACTTTTTGACTCATTTTTATTTTTTAACTTTTTTTGTTTTTGCAACTTTTTTAACTTTATGTTTACAAGTTTTACGAGTAAATACATATTGACCTAATCTTGTACCTACCATTTCATCTGTAATTTTCACTTTTTTAAAATTAGATAAACCATAATGAACATATATAATTTTATCAACAAATTCAGGAATAATGATGGTATCTCGATCTTTTGTTTCTAATTTTTTTTTATTTTGTAAAATTTGAGTATATAAATCTATATTTAAATTTTTTAAATTAATATTCATGTTTTTTATTTTTTACAGTTTTACGACCTTTTGTAATTAAACCCCAAGGAGTAACAGATACACGACCTCCAGAAGCTTTACCTTCACCTCCACCATGTGGATGATCAATAGGATTCATAGCAACACCTCTAACTACTGGACGTTTATTCAAATTACGAGACATACCAGCTTTTCTCAAATTTAATAATGAATGATATGGATTAGATAATTTTCCAATAGTAGCAATACATACTAATGGTATTTTTTTTATACGTAAATTAGATAATTTAACATATGCAAAACCATTAATTTCAGTATCTTTTTTTAAAATAAATGCAGAATTTCCAGCAGATCTAACTAAAGAACCACCTCTATTTTGTTTTAATTCAATATTATGTATTGGAACATTCAAAGGAATATTATATAAAGGCATACTATAACCTACTTTTATATCTTTATTTTTTAATATATCATTAATAGAGTAATTATAAACAGTATCTCCAATTTTTAAATTTTGAGGAGCTAAAATATAATAATATCTATTATTAACAAAATTAAACATTAAAGCAATATAACAAGATCTATTTGGATCATATTGAATTTTTACAACTTTACCTTGTTTATTTACATGTTTAAAATCTATAAATCTATAAAGATTTTTATTTCCACCACCTTTATGATATACTGTTATTTTTCCTCTAAAATTTTTACCACTTTTTTTATTTAAACCTTTTTTTAAATAATTATATTTTTTAGAAAATAACATATTAGTTTTATAAATCTTTCTTTATATTACTTTATATAAATAGTCAGAATGTATATTAATAATAATATTCTAAATTACAAAAATAAAAAATTAATTTTAGTTTTAAAAAAAGTGTATGGATTAAATAAACAACAAAATAAATATATTTTAAAAAATCTTGGAATTCATCCTGAAATAAATACAAATAATATTTCAAAAGAAATATTAAAATCTATTGATGAATTTGTTACAAAAAATTATTTAATAAATAATGATTTAAAATTTAAAACTACAAATAATATTAAATCAAAACATTTATTAAATACTTATAAAGGATATAGACACAAAAATAAATTACCAATACATGGTCAAAATACACATTCTAATGGTAAAACTGCTAAAAAATTAAATTCTTAATAAATTAACTATATAAATATAAAGCCTTCTTATATTAAATATTAAGTGTACGAGGAATTGAACCCCGAATCCATCGATTAAAAGTCGATTGCTTTATCCAATTAAGCTATACACTCTTTATTATGATTTCGAACAGATTCGAACTGTTGACATGGAAAAACCATTTTGGATTTACAGTCCAACGCTTTAGACCAACTGAGCTACGAAATCTTTTTTTATAAATTTTACAAAAAATTAGTACTTTTTAGCAATAAATATATACACAAAGCCTATTAAAGTAATTATCTCTTACTTTTTTTTTAGAAAATACGAAAAAAAGCTTCATACTTATATGTATTCAGTATTTATCTTTTATTGATTTAGCTACTAAGCAATACTTATTTAAAATAAATAACTTATATACCATTGATCAATCTAATTCGGTCCTCTCGTACTAGAATTATTATTTTCATCTTTTCTTTATTATATGGCAGATAGGGACAAAACTGTCTCACGACGTTTTAAACCCAGCTCACGTACCACTTTAATTGGCGAACAGCCAAACCCTTAGAACCTTCTTCAGCTCTAGGATGTGATGAGCCGACGTCGAGGTGCCAAACAATTCCGTCGATATGAACTCTAGAGAATTATCAGCCTGTTACCCCCGGCGTACCTTTTATCCATTGATCGATAACCTTTCCACAAAGAATTACCGGGTCATTATGATCAACTTTCGTTTCTGTTTGATTTGTCAATCTTACAGTCAAGCAAATTTTAGCCATTATACATAAATAATTATTACAACAATAATTATTAATTTACCTTTATATTTCTCCGTTACCTTTTAGGAGAAAACCACCCCAGTTAAACTACCATTCTTTTATATGTCTTTTAATCTTTCATAATTAAAGTTAGCTATTAATAATAAAACGAGTGGTATTTCACTATTGTTTAAAACTAAATTTAAACTCCCACTTATACTACACAATTTTATAATAATAATCAATAAAAGATTGTAGTAAAGGTGCACGGGGTCTTTCCGTCTAACCATATATAATTCGCATCTTCACGAATATTTCAATTTCATAAAGTTCATAGTGGAGACAGTGGGGAAGTCGTTACACCATTCATGCACGTCAATAATTAGTTGACAAGGAATTTCGCTACCTTAGGACCATCAGAGTTATGGCCGCCGATTACTGTTACTTATATTAAAAAAAATTCTTTTTAAATTTTGCAATACAGTTCCTGGCAGGTGTCAGACCTTATACATCATCTTACGATTTAGCAAAGTCCTGTGTTTTTATTAAACAGTCGCTACCCCCTTTTATTTTAATTTTATTAATTCAAAATACATTAATAAAAACCTTTTCTTCCGAAGTTACAAGGTTAATTTGCCGAGTTCCTTCACTATGATTCTCTTTATCGTCTTAGTATACTCTACCCATTTACCTGTGTTGGTTTTTAGTACGGTTTTTTTCTTAAAATATTTTTAATTTTATTATTTATAGTATTTATATAAAAAATAAAAGTCTTTTAAGAATAATACTCATCAAATAAAGTTTTCACTTTCTTCTTAGAGGCCGTATTACTTAATTTTGTTTAACAATTATATATTAAAAACCTTAAACTTTCGACGATAATATTTAATTACCTATTTAATATTATTTATATTACTTATACCAGTATTATCACTTCTGATACATTAATAAATTTTTCAATTTATCTTAAAGCATACAGAACGTTCTGTTACCATTTAAATCTATAATTTAAATTTGCTATTTCGGTAGATTTCTTCAAATCTCTCTACATCGTCAGAATTCTTAAATTAAACCAATGAGCTTTTACGCTTTCTTTAAAGAATGGCTGCTTCCGAACCTAACTCTTAGTTATTATCATTTAAAAACTCTTTTTTTATGAGAAAACAAATAATTTAAAGACCTTAATAAACAATCTGGGCTGTTTCCCTCTCGACTTACAACCTTAGCATCATAAGTCCGATTATTAAAATATTTTTTAGTATTCGAAGTTTCCTTAAAATTGGTAAAGCTTTATGGGCAACCCTCTTTTATCGATATCTCTACCCCTAAAAAATAAATTTTAACACTTTACGTAAATAGATTTCACAGAAAACCAGCTATCTCCGAGTTTGATTAGCCTTTCACCCCTAATCACAAATCATCCCAGCCTTATGCAACAGGCACGAGTTCAGTCCTCAAAAATAAATTAATATTTTTTCAACTTGTTCATAATTAGATCACCCGGTTTCTGGTCTTATTTGTATAACTTAAAATATTCTATTCAAATTCGCTTTCACTAAGTCTACATTTTTCAATTTAAACTTGCTATATAAATAAACTTACTGGTCCATTATACAAAAGGTACATTGTCACTTTTTAAAAAAGCTCCAATTGTTAAAAGCATTAGATTTCAAGTTCTATTTCAATTTCGTAAATTCTATTTCACCTTTCCTTTACAGTACTAGTTCACTATCGATTATTTATTATATTTAGGCTTAAAGGGTGGTTCCCTTGTATTCAAACAAAATTACACCTATTTCGTTTTACTCAATTATTAAAAATAATAAATTGTATATACAGGAATTTATAACCTTCTTTGTATTTATATACTCTTTAATATTTTTTTAATAACCCAAATCCGCATTCGCTCGCCACTACTAACGGAATTTCGTTTGATATTTTATCTTTAGTTACTTAGATGTTTCAGTTCACTAAATTTTACATATTCATTCAGAAAAAGTTTTCTTCTAAGGAAATTTATAAATCACAATTTTTAATTCATTATAAATTTTCGATAAATAACGTCCTCCTAATTAATAAATATCTAGGTATCCATCTAATGCTCTTTTATATATTTATAAAAAAAAATTTCAAAGTTAGGAATCGAACCTAAATAACAAATTCATGAGACTTGATTAGTAACCATACCTTTGAACTCTTTTATACAGAATTTTTTTACAAATTAAAAATTTTAATTAATTATAAAATATATAATTCCAACCGCATGTTCCCATACGGTTACCTTGTTACGACTTCATTAAAATTATAAATTTTAATCTAATAAAATCTACCTAAAATAAAATTTTGTAAAAATATATTTTACAAAAATATATATATAAATAAACAGTATTTTAACTAAAACTTACTTCTTTAATGTGACGGGCGG
The DNA here is from genome assembly GCF_000151665.1 of Blastocystis hominis. NCBI lineage: Eukaryota > Bigyra > Opalinata > Blastocystidae > Blastocystis > Blastocystis hominis. Next base: position 11,998 of record NW_013171841.1, read on the forward strand.
TGTGTACAGAGCTTATAAACAAATAAAATTAAAAATTTAATTTTATTTAACAATTCACCGTAACATACTGATTTACGATTACTTACGATTCCAGCTTCATATAGATGAGTTTCAATCTATAATCTGTATTACATTTTCTTTTGAAGATTTGCTCCTATTTTCATAATTGCGTCTTTTTGTAGAAAATATTGTAGCACATGTGTAGCCCAATTTATAAGGGTCATAACGATCTATCTTCATCCTTTGCATATTTTTTGAATAAATTATATTCAAATTTATTTTAAGAGTACTTATTTAATGATTAAAAATTAACAAGAATTAACCTTTAATACTTTTAAATAATAGCAACTTAAAGCAAGGGTTAAACTTATATCTTAACTTCAAAATAAAAGCTGACGACGACCATGCAACACCTGTTTTATAATAAAAAAAATTATAAACTGTCAAAAATTGGTAAGATTCCACGCGGACTATCGGATTAAACCACATGCTCCACCGTACGTATAAGCTCCCGTCAATTCCTTTGAGTTTCAACCTTGCGGTTTTACTCCCCAGGCGAAATATTTAACGTGTTAACTTTTTATATTAAATGAAAATATTCATTAAAAATTAATATAATTTTTTACAAAAAATATTATAAAAAATCTATATATAATTTAAAAAATAAATATAATTTATTAATATTTAATATTCATTGTTTATAGTATGGACTACCAGGGTACCTAATCCTGTTTGCTACCCATACTTTCGTCTATCAATGTCAGTATTTTAATAGATTATTGTTTTCACTAAATGGCATTCTTCCTAATATAAACGGTTGTCGCACCTCCTTTAGAAATTCTATAATCCTTTAATATACTCAAATTTTTTAATATTAAAAAAATATTAGAGTTAAGCTCTAATTTTTAATTTTTAATTGAAAAAATCATCTTAAGACTCTTTACGCCCAGTAAAGACGAATAATGCTCGTTCCCTCTGTATTACCGCGGCTGCTGGCACAGAGTTTGCCAGAACTATTCCTTTGACAAATCATTATTTCATCAAATTATAAGTTTTACAACGATAAAGCCTTCATCACTTATGTAGTATTGCTGGATCAAACTTTCGTTTATTGTCCAATATTCCCCACTGCTGACTCATAAAGAGTTCGGGCTTTATTTCAATCCCGATGTGGTTGATCATTCTCACAAACCAACTAAAAATCTTTGGCTTGGTAAGCTTTTACCTTACCAACTACCTAATCTTATATAAATAAATATCTAAAAACGAAAAAAATAAAAAAAATTATTTTTTTCTTTTGAATATTATTGATTAAATAAAATTTTTACAACAATTTTTAGGTAATTTATTTATAATTTACTCACCTTTACGCTATAAATATTTATAAAATATTTAATCATAAATATTAAATAAATATCTATTAAACTTGCATGTGTTAAAGCATACTACTAGCATTCATTCGGAGCTAGGATCAAACTCTTAAGAATTTAAGTTATATAAACTATATATAACTTCATTAATAATAAAATCTCTTTTAAACTATATTAATATGAAATAAATATTTTCATATTAAATTAATGTACTAAAAATACAGCATTAGATACATCACGAGAAATTTGTTGATAAACTAATTGATATCTACGTATTACTCTAGTAGATTCTTTACTTAATAAGATAGCACTTATCATACCTATTAATAATACGAAACCTGCTAATATAAAATAAAAATAATAATTTGTAAAAATAACTTGACCTAACATTTTAATATTATCAACATAATATAATTTAGAGAACCAATCATTATATACTAAATCATTATTTAAGAAAACATTGAAAATATCAGCATTTAATAATACATTATAAACAATTAAACAACAAATTATAATATTAATAAAAGATATAAATTTAGTTGTATTTTTTTCATTTATTTTAATTTTTAACATCATAACTACGAATAAAAATAAAATAGTAATTGCACCAATATAAATTAAAATAAACATTAAAGCTAAATAATCAATATTTAACAAAAATAAAATACACATAGAACTAAAAAAAGCTAATATTAAAAATAATACTGCATAAACAGCATTATTTACAGATATTGTCATAAAAACAGAAATTATAATTATACTTGCAAAAATATTAAAATATAAATTTGACATGTGTAACTAATTTTTATAAAATCAGAAAGGTATGAATCGAACATACTACATTTGTACCCAAAACAAAGACGTTAACCATTTACGTTACATTCTGTAATAAAAATATTTATAAATTAATGAGAATAGGATTCGAACCTATGTTTTATAGATTATGATTCTACTGTTATACCACTTAACTATCTCACTTTTATTATTTATTCCCATTCAAGGGCACCTTTTTTATATTCATAAACAAAACCTAAGGTTAAAATAATTAAAAAAACAACCATAGCAAAATAACCTACAAAAGAAATTGCAGATAATGAAACTGCCCAAGGATATAAAAAAGAAATTTCTAAATCAAACATTAAAAATAAAATAGCAACTAAATAAAAATGAATTTCAAAAGTATTACGAGCATCTTCGAATGGAGTAAAACCACATTCATAAGCAGACAATTTGTTAGAATCGTTAGCACGTATACCAAAAATATAGGAAATTAAGAATGCAATATAAGAAACTACAATTGCACAAATAAAATAAACTAATAAAGCATATAAATCATTAAAAAACATTTTGAATTTATATATCTAAAAACGGAATAAGCAGGATTCGAACCCACATCTGCTAGAGTGACAACCTAGTATTTTAACCATTAAAACTATTACTCCAAATATATTTTATATATATAGGTTTAATAGGACTCGAACCTATAACTTCACAGTTATGAGCAGCACATTCTAACCAATTGAATTATAAACCTAATTTTTATGTTTATTACAAGACTTGAACTTGTACTCCAAAGGAAATAGATTTTAAGTCTATCGTGTCTACCATTTCCACCAAATAAACAAATATATTATAAATATAAAAATCTAAATTAATTATGATTCTCAATTTTATTGATATTTTTAATTATTTTTATAATTTTAAACAATTCGATTTTTTTTTCAAAGAGCGAGTTATATATTATATTTAATAGATTTAATATTTATAATATAACTCTCTAAATAGGACTCGAACCTATAACAACATGATTAACAGTCATGTGTTCTAACCCTTGAACTATTAGAGATTTTTTTCTTTTTGTACCAAATTTAGAACGAGAGTTTTTTTGAGTTGATACACCACTACAATCATAAACTCCACGTATTATTTTATAATGTACACCTGGTAAATCTTTACGTTTACCTCCTTGAACTAATACAAAAGAATGTTCTTGTAAATTATGTCCAATACCAGGTATATAACTTGTAATTACATATTGATTTCTAAGTTTTACTTTAGCTACTTTTCTACGAGCTGAATTTGGTTTTTTAGGATTTTTTATAAAAACACTTAAACATATACCTTTTTTTTGTGGATTTTTGCATAATGCTGACATTTTATTCAAATTATTTTTATTATTTTTTAATCTATAATTTAAAACTTGATTTAAAGTAGCCATTTTTTATATTAAGTTTATTTTTAATTTTCAAAATCAAGAGAAAAGGGACTCGAACCCTTAAATTTGGTTTTGGAGACCAACATTTTACCTTTAAATTATACTCTTAGTTTATTTTATTGCCATTTATAATTTATATTATTTTTTAATTTTAAAAAATTAATGTTTTGTAATTTATAAGAATTATAAGTATTACTAGTTTTAAATAATGACATTAAAATTTCTTGACTTAAATTATAACTTAAACTATTTAATTTATTTTTTTTAGATTTTAAAGTTGATTGTTTTAAAATAGTTAAAATTGCTTTAACTTTTTTTTTTAAAGGTAAAAATAAAATATGTTGTTTTAATTTTCTAAAAAAAATAATTTTTTCAATATAAAATAAAGGTTCAATGATTTCAAAAATACTTTTAATAATTTTAATATTATTTTTATTATTTTTATGTAAAAAATACATAACATTATCAAAAATACTGAATGAATTATATTTTTTACCATCAATCAAAAATTGATTAATAAATTTATTATGTATTTTTTTAAAATTCATACTATATGTATATTTAGGATTATTTATTTTTCTCATATTTTATATATTTTTATTAATTGAACATCTCTTGCAAGAATCGAACTTGCTCCAATACCGTGAAAGGGTAATGTCCTAACCAGTAGACTAAAAAGATTTATAATGTCTCGAAATGGAATTGAACCACTACATAAGGTTTTTCAGACCTTCACTCTAACCATTTGAGTTATCGAAACTTAATAAAATATTATTTATATATTTAAATAATATTTTACTTTTAGTACATATATAATAAATTAAAGTTATCAATTAAAATATTACCTCTAACTCTATAAGAAACTAATAATAAAGATAAACCTATAGAAGTTTCAGCAGCTGCAATTGTTAAAATAAATATAGTAAAAATTTGACCTATAATATCATCTAAATATATAGAGAATACAATAAACATAATATTTACAGATAATAACATTAATTCAATTGCAATCAAAATAATTAAAATACTTTTTTTATTAAAAATTAAACCAAAAAAACTAATCATAAAAATAATGACAGAAATTAAAAGATATTTAATTAAAAACATAATGTATTAGGTAAACAATTAAATGTAATTAAAAGGCCAGCTATAAATATAAACCAACCAAAGCATAAAGGCAATAAAGATTTCCAACCAATTCTCATTAATTGATCATAACGGAATCTAACATAAGCACCACGAACTATTACATAGAAAGAAATAAAAACACAAATTTTTAAACTTAACCATATAACACCTGGAATAAAAGTTAAATTAAATAAAGGTAACCAACCACCACAGAATAAAATACTAATAACAGTACTCATTACGATAATATTACCATATTCACCTATAAAGAATAAAGCAAAACCCATAGCAGAATATTCAGTATTAAAACCAGAAACTAATTCACCTTCTGCTTCAGGTAAATCAAAAGGATGTCTGTTACATTCAGCTAATAATGCAATTAAAAAAATAATAAATAATGGGAATAATGGAATACAGAACCAAATATATTTTTGAGCTAATATTATTTTAGTAAAATTTAAAGAACCTGTACATAAAAATATTATTGCAAAAATAGTACCAATAGATAATTCATAAGATATCATTTGCGCAGCAGAACGCATAGAACCCATAAAAGGATATTTAGTATTACTTGCCCAACCAGAAATAATAATACCATAAATAGCTACAGAAGAAATAGCATAAAAATATAAAACACCTACATTAAAATCAGTATAAGTTATACCTTTTGATAATGGTAAAATTGCCCAATACATCATAGTACCTACAAAAGTAATAACTGGAGCTAATATAAATAAAAAAGTATTAACATTAGTAGGTAAAATAATTTCTTTTAACATTAATTTTAAACCATCAGCTAAAGGTTGTAAAAAACCAGAAACACCAACTACATTTGGACCTTTTCTACGTTGAATACTACCTAAAATTTCACGTTCAACTAATGTCATATAAGCAACACCTATAAGAACAGGTAAGATTATAAATAAATATTCAATAATTAAAATTAAAGTTTTCATTTATAAAAATAATTAATAATTAAATCTTTTAACTAATGTTTTATTACAATTAGACATAACTTGTGAAGACATACTAATATTATCATTTTTATAAAAATTATATAAAGTAGAATTTATTGTATAATTTTTTAAAATATTATTTTTAATTTTAATATTATTAAATAAATTTAAATTATCTTTAATACTGTATTCATCTCTTAATAATGCAGGATTTAATTTATAAATAACTTGATCACTAATAATATTTTTAAATTTTGAGCAATAAGAATTAAATAATGCTCCAAAAATACCATAAATAATCATAATATTATCTTTAACATCAATATTATCATCATAAACTACTTCTTTAATTTTTAAAATATCACCTTCAATATTAACAAAAGAACCAATTTCTTGAAGATATGGTTTAGAAGGTAAAATAACTTTTGCATAACTTATAGCATTTTTAGATGCATGATGACCTTGATAAATTATATATTTATTACCTAAATTAATATTTTTAAATAAATTATCAAAAGTATTATCTGCATTTAATAAATATAAAGTATTTAATTTATTTAAATTTGTTTCTTTATATTTAGTTTGAATATTTAAAAATAATTTATTATATAAATCAATATTAGGATAAATATAATTAAAATTATTTTTAGAAATAGATGGAATATTTTGAATTAAAATTCTTTTAACATTTTCAAAGAAATTATATAAAGATTCATTTTTAAATAAACTAATATTTATTAAAAATAAAGGATTATGTTTTTTACATAAAACTTTACAGAAAGGACTATTACCTTCAATGAATTTTATAATAGATTTTAAAGTATAACCATAAAAATAAGTAGGATACATTAAATTTTGTCTAGCACCAAAACTAACAATAGGTAATGCAGTAGCTAAATATTGTTTTCTTAATCTTAAATTTAAAACAGGTAATTCAGATTTTAAATTAGAACCAAAAATTAAACAAGCATCAGCATTACTAACAGATGTAACTTTAGAATTAAAAATATAATTAGAATTTAAATCATTATTAATATATAATGTATCTTGTACACTATATTTGTTAGAATTACCAATAATATCCATAAATTTAGAAGCAGTAAAAATAGTTTCATTATTTAATAATTCACCAAAATAACAACCAAAATTAGTTAAATCAATTAATTTATTAGCTAAATCATTTTTTAATCTAAAGAATATTTCAGTCCAACTTACTTCAACTAAAGAACGATCAATATTTTGATATAATGGTTTTAATAATCTTTGTTTATATAAACCATCAAAAACATAACGGATTTTATCAGAAATCCAATTAACATTTAAATCATAATTAATTCTAGGAGTTACTTTAGAAATTACAGCACCATTATAATGTAATGTAATAAAAGAACCTAAACTATCTAAAGCATCAAAAGAATTAAATTTAGTTAAATTCCAAGGTCTTGCTGTAAATGCATTAGGTTTTGAAGTTAAAGCACCTACAGGACATAAATCTATAACATTACCAGAAACTTCACAATCAGAAAAATTAGTTTCAACATATGAACTAATTTCAGATTGAATACCTCTACCTATGACACCTACAAGAGTACTACCAATAACTTCACTAAAGAAACGAGTACATCTTGTACAATTGATACAACGATTCATTACAGTTTTTACAATAGCACCTCTTTCTTTATTTAAAATAGCTTTTTTAAAAGAGAAAGTATGACGAGATCTATCAGTACCATAATTATAACTATAATCTTGTAAATCGCATTCACCACCTTGATCACAAGAAGGACAATCCATTGGGTGATTGATCAATAAAAATTCTAAAACATCTTGACGTAATCTTCTGACTCTAGAACTATTATAATCTACAGTATCATTAGGACGAACACTAGTTGCACATAAAGGAGATGGTTTTCTATCGGCACCTATGATACCTAAACAGAGTCTACAGTTACCAGAAACAGGTAATTGATTATGGTAACATAAATGGGGTATTCTTATATTAAGTGAAAGTAAAACTTCTATGTAAGTATAGTTGTTCAATTTATTGGAATCTAAAAAAGATTTATTTATTTTAATAAAATTAGCAGGGGAATCAATAGTATTATTAACAGAAATCATTGTTTTATTATTCATCATTGTATATGTATATATATGTATTTATAAGTTTTGTATTATAATAATATATTTAAATGTATATTTATTAAATTGAATCCAAGTCAAATATATAAATATGATAAACCTTATCTTTACTTTATTTATTTTATTTTTCTAACTTTACTTTATAGTTTCAGTTTATTTATTAAGTATTGAGTGCCTCCATATTTATATTATATAATAGTTATATATTTACAAACTCATTAATAATTAAAAATACAATAATCTAAAAATTATTATTCATTTAATTAAAGTTTATATAATACACTATTAATTTTGTACATAATATTCAAAATTCTTTTAATACAATAATATAAAGAAATAAAAAATATATTAAAATTTTTTATTTTCTTATATTATATAAACTAGACGCCGATAAATGTTAAACACTATATTCTCAATTGATTTATTATTCTTAATACCTGAATTATTTTTTATTTTCTCTATAATTGTTATATTAGTATATGGTATATTTATTTCTAACAAATATACTTTACTAAATAATAAAAAATATAACACTCCTATAATTACAAGTATTGTTAATAATTTAACAATTTTCTCATTTGTAATTTTAATTATATTATATTATTTAAATTTAAATAATTTTAGAATTTTATTTTTAGGTCAATATACAATTGCTTATTATACTCAAATTGGTAAAATTTTAATTTTATTTATTGCTATTTTATGTTCTTTAACTTTTAATAATTATTTAAAAAATAATCAAATAAATAATTATGAATATTTAACATTAATTCAAGTATCCATATTAAGTATTTGTTTATTATTAAATACTAATGATTTATTACATTATTATGTAGTTATTGAACTTCAAAGTTTATGTTTTTATGCTATCACTGCTTTAAAAAAAAATAATATATATTCTTCAGAAGCTGGTCTTAAATATTTTATTTTAGGTTCCGTAATTTCTGGTTTATTATTATTAGGTATAGCTTTATTATATGGTATGACAGGTTTAACTAATTTAAAAGAATTATCAATTTTCTTATTAACTACTAAATATAATAAATTAATTATTTTTAGTTTTGTATTAATATATGTAAGTTTATTATTCAAATTAACTGTTGTACCTTTTAATGTATGGGCTCCTGATGTATATGAAGGTACTCCAAGTATTATTACTTTATTCTTTAATTCTGTACCTAAATTTTCTTTATTAGTAATTTTAATTAAATTTTTAGATATTGTTTTCTATAATTTCATTGAAATTTGGCAAATACTTATGATTATAAATATAATTTTATCTTTAGTAGTTGCTACATTTAATGCTTTCAAACAATATAAAATTAAACGTTTTTTAATTTTTAGTTCTATGACACATATTGGTTATATATTATTAGGTATAACCACTGGTACTATTGAAGGTATTCAAAGTATTTTTGTTTATTTTATTATTTATGTAATCTCTATTTTAAATATTTGGAGTATTTATATATATTTTAATAATAAAATTAAATATCTTTCTGATTTATCATATATATATAAATATAACAAAACTTTAGGTATGAGTTTCATTATTACAATGTTCTCTATGGCAGGTGTTCCTCCAATGGCTGGTTTCTTAGCTAAATTCTATTCTTTCTTTGTTTGTATTGAAAATAATTTTTATTTATTAGCAACTATTGGTGTATTATTAAGTATTATTTGTACTTTTTATTATATCAGATTCTTAAAAATTATTTATTTTGAAAATACAAAAAAATATATAACTTTAAATATTAACTTAAGCAAAAATGTTGCTTTTGTTATTAGTTTAACTAGTATTTTATTAATTTACATATTTATAAATCCATCTTCCATTTTTATTCTTGCACATAAAGCTGCATTAAGTTTATGTATATAATAAAAGATAATATAACTATTAATATTTATTTACAAAGTTCTGATAAAATAACATTTACAAATTACCAAAATAAATTGAAATCTTTATTAAAAATTTATAATATAAAAAATTATAGTATAATAAATCTTCCAAAAAAAATTAAACGTTATACTATATTAAGATCTCCACATGTTTATAAAAAATCATTAGAAACATATGAAGAAATTATTTATACAACTAATTATAGATTTACTATAAAAAATAAAGCTACTTATTCTTCTATTTTTTATATTATTAAATTTTTAAAATATAATATTCCTTCAAATATAAATATAACTTTTAAATTGAAAAATAATGTCAAAACAAATTTATTACAATAATATCAAACTTTATATCAACTATAGTAAATCTATATTAAATATGTTACCTAATTATATACAAGCCTCTATATATTCAAACAGAGAACTTACTTTTATTATTGAAAAACAATATAATTTAACTGTTTTAAATTTTTTAAAAAAATATACTAATGGCCAATTTAAAACAATGTCTGATATGTGTGCAGTAGATTACCCATATAAAAAATATCGTTTTGAAATAATTTATACTTTATTAAGTTTAGTTTTTAATTCAAGAGTAAAAATTAAAACTTATTTAAATGAATTAGATGATATTGAATCTATTACATCATTATACTCTGGTGCTAATTGGTGGGAACGTGAAATTTATGATTTTTTTGGTATTTATTTTAAAAATAATAAAGATTTACGTCGTATTTTAACTGATTATGGTTTTAAAGGTCATCCTCTTAGAAAAGATTTCCCATTATTAGGTTATTATGAATTAGTATATGATGATTCTGAAAAATGTATTAAACGTACAGCTATTGAATATTCTCCTAAATTTAAATCTTATTATAATTATGATAATTTTTATTCATTTTAGATAATTAATGAAAGTTAGAATTGAAAATAAATATATTAATAATAATTTAAATTCAAAATATGTAAAAATTAATCAATTATATGTAAAAAAAAAAATAATAAACAATAAAATTTTACAAAAAGATGCTGAAGATTTAAAATCTAATTTTATTAAATTTGATGCACGTTTAAATGTTACTCCTTATATCAATAGATATCACAATAAATATTTTAAAAAAAGAAGTTCTGAATTATCACCAAAAAATTATAAGGATGGTAATAAAAAATTTAATCCAAACATTGAATTTAAAAAAGCTCCAATTTTATTTTATACAAAACATTCTAATTTTACATATAATAAATTAAAAAAACATCATTTAAAATTATATCCTTTAAATTTTCAAAAAAAAGATGAACTTAATACATATAAATTTATAAAATATAAAGAATCAATTAATACTAAAAATAATACTATAAAAATTTATATAAAAAAAACAAAAAATAACTTATTTGTTACTATATTTACAAATAAAAATATACATACAAAAACAATAACAACACTTGGTTTTAAAGGTAGATCTAAACAATCTCAATTTGCTTATAAAATGTTTGGAGAAACTATAATAGAATATTTACAAAATTTAAAACAAACTGATAAAAATTTAACAAAATTAAATATTTATTTTAGAAATCATTATAGCAGACGTTTAAAACCTATTATTAAAAATATAAATAAAGTTATAAAAATAAATAATATATTTAATATAACTCCTATACCTTTCAATGGTTGTAGAAAACGTAAAATATCAATTAAAAAAAAAAGAAAATCAATTGTAAAATTATTATCTTATTAATTTTTTAATTGAAGGTTTTTATAAAATGTATTTTATTATAAAAACCTTAAGGTTTTAATATAGCTAAGTTAATTGCAATTTTAAATTTAAAAAATAAACAAATAAAACAACATGTATTTACTCGTAATATTTATACCATTATTATCAACTATTGTTACTGGTTTTTTCGGAAATTTATTAACTAAAGAAGGTACCACTCGTATTGCTAGTGGTTTTATTTTATTAACTTGTATAATCAGTTACTTTATTTTTTATGAAGTATGTTTTTGTGACTGTCCTTGTTATATAACATTAAGTCCTTGGATTATTGCAGGTTCTTTTAAATTATATTGGGATTTTATATTTGATAGCTTAACTGCAACAATGTTAGTAGTTGTTTTAACTATTTCTACTGTTGTTCATATTTATTCTATAAGTTATATGTCTCATGATCCTCATATAAATCGTTTTATGTCTTATTTATCTTTATTCACTTTCTTTATGATTGTCTTAGTTACAGCTAACAATTATATTCAAATGTTCGTAGGTTGGGAAGGTGTCGGTTTATGTTCCTATTTATTAATTAATTTTTGGTATACTAGAATTCAAGCTAATAAAGCTGCTATTAAAGCTATGTTAGTAAATAGAGTAGGTGATATCAATATTATTTTTGCTATTGTAACTATTTTCTATGTTTTTAAATCTGTAGATTATTCTACTGTATTTGCTTTAGCTTATAATTTTGTAAACTCTACTATTAATATATTTAATTATGATATCAGTGTATTAAATTTAATTTGTATTTTCATTTTTATAGGTGCTGTTGGTAAATCTGCTCAAGTTGGTTTACATGTATGGTTACCTGATGCTATGGAAGGTCCTACACCTGTTTCTGCATTAATTCATGCTGCTACCATGGTTACTGCTGGTGTTTTTGTTATTTGTAGAAGCTCTTTTATTTTTGAATATGCTCCTACTGCTTTAACTATTGTTACAATTGTTGGTGCTATAACTGCTTTTTATTCTGCTTCTATAGGTTTAGTACAAAACGATTTAAAAAAAGTTATTGCATATTCTACTTGTAGCCAATTAGGTTATATGGTTTTTGCTTGTGGTATTTCTGGTTATAATGTAAGTATGTATCATTTAGCAAATCATGCTTTCTTTAAAGCATTATTATTCTTAAGTGCAGGTTCTGTTATACATTCTATGCATGATGAACAAGATATGCGTAAAATGGGTGGTTTATTAAAAATTTTACCATTTACTTATGCAATGTTCTTAATAGGTTCTTTTGCATTATTAGGTGTACCATTCTTATCTGGTTATTATTCTAAAGATTTAATCTTAGAATTATCTTTTGCAACTTATTCTATTTCTGGTCATTTTGCTTATATTTTAGGTACATTAGCTGCATTCTTTACTGCTTTCTATTCTGTAAGATTACTTATTTTAACTTTTATAACTAAAACAAATGCTTATAAACAAATAATAAACAAAGCTCATGATGCTCCATTATTATTAGGTTTACCATTATTTATTTTATCTATATTTAGTATATTTGTAGGTTATTTCACAAAAGATATGGCTGTAGGTTTAGGTTCTACTTTCTGGGGTAATGCTTTAAATATTACTTTTGAAAATAATAATTTAATCGAAGCTGAATTCTTACCTTTTGTAATTAAAATTTTACCAATTGTATCTGCAACTCTTGGTTTAATTTTAGCATGTTATATTTATACTTATTTAACTAAATATTTAAATAATTTAATAAATAATAATTTATTTAGAAATATTTATTTATTCTTAAATAAAAAATGGTTCCTTGATAAATTATATTCTGAAGTAATTTATCAAAAAATATTATTTATTAGTTATAATCCTTTATATGCTGTATTTGATAAAGGTATTTACAACATATTAGGTCCTAGAGTTTTAAATGATATCTTAGAAAAATTAAGTAAAAATACTGCAGAAATACAAACTGGTTTCTTCTATCATTATGCTTTAATTTTTTTAGTAAGTTTAACATTACTTATAATTTTAAGTAGTTTAGATTTCTTTAATTTATTAATTATATTATTTGTATTATTCTTTTTTGTTTTTAAAAATTATAATAAAAAATAATATAATTAATAAATTAGGGCAATATTTTTATATAGTTAATATATTGAATAATTTTATATAAAATATAATTTATATAAATTCAATAAAAATATATTATCAAAGATACTTGTACTATTTTTAAAATTAAAAATTAAAATCATATCAAAGCAAGGTAATACATTTTTAAAAAAAGGATTTATTAATACTTTTTCAAAATAATAATGATTACTTTTTACTAAACTTAAAATATAATTATTATTATTATCAAAAGATTTAATTTTTATATTATTTTGAATTTCAGGTTGATTTATAAAATTATTTATTAAAAAACCAAAAAATTTATACATTAATTCATGTTTTAATATTATTTTTAATCCTATTATTTTTTTACTACGTTTATTAGTTATAATAATAAAACCATTTTGAAAAGTTAAATGTTTAAATAAAAAAAAAATACAAAGAATATTAAATTTATTATTTAAATCTTTTTTAAATTTAATGTTTAATTTAATATCATTTAATTTACTATATTTATAACTATTAGAATGATTAATTTTCAAATATCTATTATGATTTATATTATGAATATATGTTGAAACCATTTTTATAAAATATTAATAGCGTTCATATTTAATTTAATTGAATAAATACGAAATTCTTTTAATACAAGACCTGTTACTGTGGAACCAATTACATTTATTTTATTACGATTTTTTTTATTTTTAAAATTAATATTATCAATTAATATACAACCATTGGTTTCAAATAATATTTTTTGACCATTAAATCTTGGTAAATTATAACGAGATTTTAAAATTAATGCATTATAGATTTGACCTTTTTTAATTGAAGTTTTTCTATGAAGTTTTAATTCTTTTACAGAAACTTTAACAATAGCATTTAATTTATTATTATTTTTATATTTTAAATTTTTGAAACATTTAACAATACTAGCACCACTATTATCATAAACTTTTAATTTACTACAATTTTGAATCATTTTCTATTATTTATTTATTTAAAAAATATTGTTTACTATTACTAATACTATTAAAAACAAAATATATTAACATAACATTAATATATAAAGAATTATTATTAATAATTAAATAATAAAACATATTATTTACAATATTTCTGCTTAAAAAATCAGTAAAACAAATAACTGGAACATTAAAGTGAGCTAATTTCATTAAAAAATACATATTAGCTTTATAATCAAAACTAATAACTAAATCTGGAAATTTTTTTAAAGATTTTACTAAATTATCTTGTGGATTATTTTCAGATTCTAATAAAAAATTTACTTTTAATTTTTTGCAATTAATTTGTAATAAATTATTTAATACTTTATTACTTGTGTGTAAAACTAAAATATTACCATTTTTTGAAGATATTTTAGCAATTAAAGATAAAATTTTTTTTAAATTTTTAATTAATGTATTTATATTTAATATTAAATAATTATATTTATAACCTATAAATAAAAATTCAGATATAAAATCAGAATTTGTTTTATTTTTTAAATATAAACATAAGATAAAAAAATATTTATTTCTTAAAATACTTAAATGAGAATTGTTTAAAATTTGATTATTATTGAGCATTTTTGCTATTATTTTTTTTTTTTAAAGTTATAAATTCATCACTATAAAAAATACCAGTACCTTTATAATAATTTGTTTTTTTATATAATTTTAAACGTGCTGCAATTTTAGTCAAAATAATTTTATTATTACTATATAAACAAAGAGTAGTTGGATTTTTAATCATCATATAAACATCAGGATCAATATAATATTGAATATAATGGCTATAGCCAACTCTAATTTTTAAAATATTATTTTCTATAATAAATTTATAGCCAACACCTTTTAAAATTATAGTTAAATTATAATTATAAACTAAATAATAAATACCATAATATAAAGTTGCTAAATAAATATTATAATAATTTAATAATTTTTTATTACTTTTTTCAAAATTATATAAATAAAATTTATTAATGTAATATAAATTTAAATTATTATAAATATTTTTGTATTTTAATAAATTTAAATATAAATTATTATCTTTTATAAACATATTAAAAAAATTAGTATTAAATTTTATAATACCATTTTTATTAATAATAATTACATATTTATTAGTTAAAATTATACGTATATTTTTAAATTTATTTAATTGAAGTTTGTACATTTTTTATCGATTTTTTATAACTTTTAATAATAAAAGACCACCTTTATTTAAACGAATTGCATCATCAATAGTTACTATAGCAGTTTTATTATGATCAATAGATAATATATAATCATTAAACATATCCATAGATCTTAATTTAATTAAATCATTTTTACTATAATAAATATATTTACTAGGTTTAGTTATACAAATAATTTTAGTAAAATAATTTACATAAGTATATAAATATATTTTACATTCGGTAAAAGAATTATTAATAATAAAAGATTCAATTACATTTAAATTTTGTAAAATTTTTAAAACATTTAAACTTAAATTATTGAATCTTTTAATAATAACTTTAGATTTTTTATGCATTATAGCATTATTTATAGAATTTATAATATAAATTAAAGTGAGCATTTAATAATTTTACCAACTAGATTTTTTAATATTAGGAATTTGATGATAAATCATTAATTTTTTAAAATCAGTTCTAGATATACCATATTTTGTAAAAATAGCTCTAGTACGACCTGATAAAAAACTAATATCTTTATGATATACTTTATAATTATATCTATTTTTTAAAATATCTTGATATTGTACTAAAATTAAATATATCAATTTTTTTTCAATCATAATATTTTTTACATTAAATAAATTATGTATTATTAATAATTTTAAATAATTTCTTGAATAATTTTGACAAATTCTTTTATCTCTATTTCTTTTGTTTTTATTTACAAATAAAAAATTCATATTATTACTAATTTATACTTACTATATTAAAATTTAAACTTACTTTAATATAATGGAAATAACAGGAATCGAACCTGTTTCTTATGAATGCAAATCATATATTTTACCATTTAAATTATACCTCCAAAAGATTAGAAATGGAATCGAACCAATTTAAAGAAATTTGCAGTTTCTCACATTAACCATTTATGTTATCTAATCCAAATATATCTAATTGGACTTGAACCAATGACTTTACGCTTATCAGGCGTATACTCTAACCAACTGAGTTATAGATATGATATTAGGGTAAATAATAGGAATCGAACCTAAACAAGTCAAAACCACAATTTGATACTAAAACCATTTAGTTTTTATTCACCTGTTGATTAATATTTTATATATTAATTAATTGTTTTTATTTATAAAAACGTTTAATAAGTATAAAATAATTAATCAAAATTTTTAAATTTCTATTATATTTAAAATTATTATATAACATATTATCATATATTTTAAAATTAAATAATTTTGAATATAATAAATTATAATATAATTGTTTAATATAATTTTCATTGTAAGTTTTAATATTTAAATTTTTAGAGATTAATTTATCTAAAATATAAGAATATTCTCTAAAAATATAATTATTAAATAAATATTTAATTAATTTATATTTTTTATAATGAACAGAATAATAAATATATATTTTATAAATATTATTAACATTATTATAAATACTTTTTTTAGAAAAATTATATAATTTATATTTAATATTAGTATGATTATATTTTTTTAATTTTATAAAATAAAAACCATATCTATATTTAAATTGACGACGTCTTCTTCTTACATAAATTTTAAATTTTTTATTACGTTTTGAAGATTTTATATAATTTTTTGATTTATAATAATTATAAATATATTTTGAATTATTTTGAGAAGCTATATAAGTACGATGATTATATATATAAGTAAATTTATTAATTATAGAATTTGCTTTTAATTTATCAATACTTCTATATTTACCAATATTATTATAATCTTTATTATTCAAAATAAAAGTATAAAATTTAATTTTAGATTTTTTATGATTATTTTTAATTTTAAAGTTATGTTTAATATTAGGTTGTAATTTAATATTAATATCATTTTTATAATTTCGATATAAATTAAATTTATTTATTTTAGTATAATTTATTGAATTATATAATTTATTTAATTTACGTACATTAAAATTAATAAATAAATCAATAAAAAATAAATTATCATTGAATTTCATATTAGAATCAATAATATTTAAGTTAGATATATAATTATTTTTAGATTTATTTTGTAAAACATTTTTATTATTTCTATATAAATATTTTTTAATACGTTTAAAACGATAATATTTTTCACGTATAAATAATTGTTTATAAATAGATTTAATATTAGTATTTTTATAAGAATAAGTTATTAAATATTTACGAATATTACTTTGTAAGCTTAGCTGTATGTA
>NW_013171842.1:0-20056 GCF_000151665.1 Blastocystis hominis
GAAGAGTGAGAACCGTGTGAAGAGACCCGGAAGTGAAAAGGAAGAAGTGGTGTTTATACACATGGAGAGTAAAAGAATGCGTTTGGAAGAGGAGGTCAAGCCGATTGAACCAAAAGAGGTTTCGCCTTCAACAAAGGTAGAGTGGAGTTTGCTGGAAGAGAAGAAAGATTGTGAGCTGCCCTGTGAGGAAGTGAAGAAGGAGAAGGAGAGAGAGAGAGAGAACAGTATAGTAATCACAAGTTGTTGGGAGCAAAATGTTGATTCTCCCTATGTGTGGTAAACGATTATTTGATTTTTCAATTTTGTGTGGTGTAGAGGAAATAAGAAAGAGAATGCAAAGAAGACATTGGGAAACTCAAATTCGACAGGAATATTGAGTTCTGAAGCGGCTGTGAAAGAAGAATCGTGTGCGAATAAGAATGAAGCCAGCTTAAGTATGAGTGGGAAGAAGACGATGGATAGTGAATATATGAGTGAAGATAGTATGGAAAAGATAGTCAGTGATGACAAAGAAGACCTGAAGGTGTCCCGCACTGACAGGGAGAGGAAGCGAGAGTGCGATTCATCAGAGAGGACGAATACGGTCCAACAGAAGAATGTCCCGCCGTATAAGAAGGTTCATTCTGAAATGTCGGATAAGAATGCGAATTTGGATACACCACTTGAATTGGTGGATGAGGGATGGATTTGTAGTAAATTGAGCCCAATTCGTTCCGACAGTATATTTGCCTTCCCATCTGGGGAAATTAAACACTGATTTTTCTGCTTTCTCTTATCTTAGGGAAGATAGAGGACATGGTTCAAAGAGTTGCAGGATGCGATGGGAGTACTCGAATTCGTTGGAAATGACCACTTTTGGAGGAGATATGGCACCAGCCAAGACAGAGAGGAGGAGGCGGGGTAGAGTACCATATAGAATGATTGAGAGTGGTTAGAGAAGAGTACAAGAAGCTGAAACCAATTCTGGAAGCCAAGAAAGAAGAAAGAAGCAAGAGGCGAGAATGAAGGAGGTTGAGCTAGAAGCCAAGGTATCGGAGAAGAAATCAGACAGAGAGAAAGGGAGACGATAGCACCGTGAAGGAAGAGAAGAACCGAGAGGAAGCACGAGGGACGACCGAAGAGAGGGTTCAAAGAGTACGGCTACAGGAGCCGAAGGGAACCAAGGTGCCCAATGGAACCAAAGGAACCAATGGACCCCAGAAGACAGAATCGCCCCAGGTGCTTGAGAGAATGGAGGTGCCAGTGAAACCGTCAGACCCGATAGAAGAAAGCTGTGATGTAAAGAGTGACAAACCTATGTCCAAGGAAGAAGAAACGGAAGTGGGGCATATCTCGGTAGAGAAGACGTGTCTAGCGGGACCCAAGGAACACCCCATGGAAACAAAGGAGCAAGAGAATCCCGGAAGGATATGGAGTGAGGAGAGTATCGAAGGAAGGGAGGTCGAAGAATATCCTAAAGAGGAAGAGACAAGGAGGTACTCAGAGGAAGGAAGGCAGAATTGGGACAGGAAGGAGGAAGAGGAGAGTAGCAGTGAAGTGTCCTCTCCTTCTACGACACCCATAGATTGGCCGAAAGAAGAGTACCTGGAAGTCTTGATGGATGAAAACGAGAATGGATATTGGAGTGACTCCACGATGGAGAACTCGGTGACGGATAGTGTTGATGGATGGCTTGAGGTGGAGGAAAGGAAGAGCAGCCCTCTGGGTGGCTGGAGACCCTCGAGCCCCGAGAGTGAGAGATCTCACTATAGTAACGCCTCAACGCGAGAACATTCACCGAGACGAGATACTATCCTCAATTCACACTGCAGAGTGGTCACACCTGTGAAAGTGAATGTCCAGGTGGATCAAGAAGAGAGTGAGGAGGAGGAGGAGGATGAGAAACCCTTGCAAGAAGAGAGGACGATGAAGACCCTCGGTAGAGAGGGAGAGAGTAAAGTATTGCACAACAGAGGAGACGAAGTACACAGACCTGAAGTGAAGTGGCACAGGCGAAGCCAAAGTTGGGACGAGGATATGATGGTCCGAGTGCCCGAGAGGAAGTGCTTACCGCAGGCAGAGGAAAGCGAACCTAAGAGTGATGTGGAGAAGGAGGAGATTGAGAGATGGCGAGAAGGTTCGGAAGGTCCTGAGGTTTGGTCTATGGAAGATCGCGGACTTGTGGAGTCTTACCGGATAAACATCGATACAGATGGTTTGGTAGTTCCTCCCCAGAAGGAATGTGTGGAAGGGGAGAGGGAGGTAAGAAACGAAGGTCCGAGCAAAGAAGAACTTTTGGCAGAGCCTGACAAAGAATCAGAGAAGCAGATATCTGTGAAGGAAGAGCAAGATGCGAAGGAGATATCGGTAGAGAATACCTCGCTGGAAGACGACCGCTATCTAGAGGCAGCCATTAAGAAGGCAAAGGAGACGGTAGCGGAGATAGAAGAAGAGAAGAAGAATAAGAAGAAGTCGAGACGAGGTAGAAGAGGAAAACCGAAGAAGGAAGAGAAAGGAAACGAGGAAGGCCGTAAAGACTCGGATACGACGCAGGAAGTAGTGTGTGAACCGAGGAAGGGCGAACACCTGAGAATCTATGGATTGCTAGAGGGCAACGTGAAACTGGTGTACAAGTTGATATACCGGTTGGTGGAAGTGTGCGAACTGGAATCGATAGTGCAGGACGTCCGAGTGACAATTCTCCGCAAAATTGGCCAAGAGCGCTTCTTCAAAGTGACTGGGAAGGGAATCACGAACGATAAGTTTGTGACCCCTTTCTCGGTGCTTGGGAACCATATGGGATTCAGAGTGAGAGTGTTTCTCCAGAATCCCCGGCGACCAAAGGGGAAGAAATACCAATTTGACAGGAGACTGGTGTACGGCGTGGCAACCCATAATGTAGGGACAGTGAAGAAGAAGAAGATCGAAATCCTGAACTACATGAATGAGGTGGGTGCGAACGTATTGGCGCTACAGGAGACGAAACGGACGGAACGTGATGAAGTTTGGAAAGTTCCGGGCTGTGTGGTTTTCGAACACCGGCCGAAGAAGCTGGTGAAAGGAAACCTGGGAATAGCGACGATCGTTCAGAGAGACATGTTTCCCGAGGTGCTCGAGATCACAGAGAATATGATCTGGATCCGGTGTGGACGAGGCGAGAAGAAGCTGGTGATCTGCAACGTGTACATCCCTACAGCGAATGCTGGGGGGAAGAAGGAAGTGGTGATAAAAGATCTGAAGAAGAAGATAATGGGTTACGCGGGAGATAGGAAGAATGTGAATTTGGTGGTAATGGGAGACTTCAACATGACTCCCTCGGAGGTGAAGGACTGGATTCGAGGCCAGCAGATTCCCGTGGAGGTAGCTCCAATGGGGAGAGGAGAAGTAACCTTCAAGAGAGGAAGGAGTACAAGCGTTATCGACTACATTCTACATTCGATTGGAGGGAAAGCAAAGTGTAGCCAAGTCTCGGTAGTGGATTCGAAAATCTCAGATCATAATGGATTATCTGCAACTCTGAGTTTTGTGCAGAAGACTTCAGGTCCGGTGTACAAAAGTGTGAACCGATTTGCAGTACTCCGACGCTTGGAGGATGATTTGGATGACTCCAAGTTTGACATCAGCC
Organism: Blastocystis hominis; assembly: GCF_000151665.1. NCBI lineage: Eukaryota > Bigyra > Opalinata > Blastocystidae > Blastocystis > Blastocystis hominis. Next base: position 3,605 of record NW_013171842.1, read on the forward strand.
GGTACCAGGGGTTGATAGAGGGCGAGAGTAGCGAGGCTGTGTCTCGATTCCTAGTGGAATTGAAAGACTCGCTGGAGCAGAAAGGAATGGTCCGAGCGCCCAAACCTGGTAAAAGAGTAAAGAAGCCGTTTCCGAGGAAGATAAAGAGATTGGCGGAGAAGAGACGGAATTTACTGAAGAAGAGACACAGAGGAGAGGAACTATCGCAGGAAGAGAGAGCCCTGATGAAGAAGTGCCAGAGAGCCATAAAGCAGTACAAGGAAGAAGAGAAGATACGTGCGATTCATAGCGGTATAGAATCCCAACTCCGGAATGATAGCCGCAGACTGTGGCAATGGATAGGGAAACAGCTGAACGAGGAGAAGAGCAGGAAGGCGATGGTGATAAAGGATCCTGCAAGTGGTAGGCTGTGTACCGATGAGCACGAAGTGGCTGACTTGTGGGCTGAACACTACAGGAAGCTAGGGTCAAAGGGAAATGGCCATAGCAAGGATCTCGGATACTGGGAGAAGTTTGAGGTGAACAAGCCTCAAAACCAGGGTATGTGCGGGAGCGAAGAGTACTGGAACAAGGACATATCTTGGAAGGAGGTTCGAGAAGTAGTGAAGACGATGGCAAACGGGAAGGCCTCGGGTATAGATGGTATTCCAGGAGAAGTGTACAAGGCAATAACGCGAAATAAGTGGCCTCGAGGAGATCGGGGATTAGCGTACATATTGCTGAGAGTACTGAATGCCATCTTCCATGGGAACATACCAGAGGACTTGATGACTTCTACGGTAGTTTCGGTACCGAAAAAGGGAGATTTGACGGACATGAACAATTACAGAGGTATCAGCTTGATGCCTGTGTGCGTGAAGATCGTGGCGGCAGTGATAGCTTGTCGTATCAGCTCCGTCTTTGAGAAGGAGCACTTCCTGTCGGATGCCCAGGCGGGTTTCCGCCCAGAACAGGAGTGTGTAGGGCAGGTCGGAGCTTTGATCGAGATTATACAACGATGGACTATCGAAGCGCGAGCGGTGAAAAATCGGATAAGGCTGCCGGAAGACGAGTTGCAGGCATTTGCATGCTTTATCGATTTTAAGAAGGCGTACGATACGGTCCCCCATGAAGCACTGTTGTATAAGTTACGAGCTTACGGGATATCGGGTAAAACGTACAATTTTATCCGAACCCTGTATGACCGATCTTACATAAGCGTACGAGTGGGTCAATTGCGATCCCCGAAAGTACCCTTAGAGAGAGGTCTACGTCAAGGCTGTCCACTATCTCCGATATTGTTCTCGATCTTCATTAACGATATCCTCCCTAAACCGAAGAAGAGACTATTCTCTTGGGAACCCAAGGTTGAGGGTCTGATGTTTGCGGATGACATCGTGGTATTTGCGAGGACGGCAGACAGATTGCAGAAGTTGCTGGATCATGTCTCGGAGTGGGCGAATACATGGGAGATGTCTGTGGGGCATGCCAAATGTGGTGTGATGCTATTTGGTACTGCCGAGAAGAACGCAAACTATGAAGGAAGAGAATGGATTCTCCAAGGAGAACCGATAGCGGTAGTTGAGGAATATACCTACTTAGGAGTGAAGATCACCCCCAAACTGGACAGTAAAGGGATGATGAAGGCGAGAATTGGGAGGATGGAGATGCTCCTAGGTAGCCAAAAGCGATTCCTATGCAACTACAGAATTCCGGCACAGTTAAGAGTCAAAGTACTTCAGAGTGTAGTGCTGACATCCGGGCTCTATGGAGCAGAAGTATGGGGCGGAAACAAGGATGATGCAAGGAGTGTACAATCAGTGCTAAACAGAGGTCTCAATTACATCCTACAAGCCACGGGGAAGTTTTCCACATGCATTCCATCGTTGGAACTGGAGTTGGATATGCCTCCGGTGTATCCTATTCTGGTGTCAAAGCGATTGCGATGTATGTGGAAGGGGAGGTGGTTGAGTCGCACGTTGGGCGATCTCATAGATAGTAGGCTGGAATGGTGGTCAACGAAGAACACCTACCTGAAGACGACGGAGAGGATAGCACAGGAAGTGCTGCAGACGGTAGGTAGAGGGATCATCGATGATCACCTGGCATGCGGTAAGGAGGTTCCGGCGCGGTGGCTAGATGAGAGGCGGAAGTGCCATGTCCAGATGGCATTCGAGATGTGGGGTGGAGAGCCACGAAACGGAAATCCTTTTTCGGCCAGAGATCTGGTACGGAGGATGATTCCACGCCTTTGGATACGCCAGCTGCAGGAGAGCACTGCGCAGTTTCTGAGGACGTACTTGACAAGAGGACGAGCCATCAACCGGCGCTACCTGGACTTGTGGTTCAGGCATCCGGAGTTGGCTAGAGGGTGTCAGGTAATCCTAGAAATGCGCTGTGGGAGCTGGTGTTGTGTGGAGACGCGCTACCCTAAGCTAGAGGGGCCAGAAGGGTGTAAGTGTCCTTGCTGCGGAGAGTGCGAGAGGGAGACCCTAGAGCACTTCCTCTTCAAATGCCGGAGATATATGAAAGAAAGATTGGCTTTGGTCCGGAGGATCAGGGAGAGGCTCACGTTGGGCGAGGAGCGTGACGTGGAGCCCCTGATCCGGATGGTTCTCGGATTGGATGATGTGTCGACCCACAAAGCAGAAGTACAGGGAGTGAAAAGGAAGTCTGTGAAGAGGGATGCCCTACCTCTGCCCGATAGTCCGAACGACTCAGAGGCAGCTAGTAGGTTGACACGAGTGTTAGATAAGGACACAAGTCCGAGACGCGGAGGGACAAAGTCGGATCTTAGCGTTGGACCTGCAAGGGGAGATCAAGTAGAGAGCGGGAGAGTTTCGACGCCTGGGGGCGTGCCTAAGAGGGAACAGTTAGTTGTGTCGCTATCACACCCACCAACTAGCTTTTCGGCGCCGGTTAAGGTGACCTCTTTGCCACAGGTACCGGGCAGGAAGAAGAGTAGACAGTCTGGAATCGACGAGTTTTTCAAGATCGCGACCAAGTGGTCAGACAAGGACAAGGATTTATCTGCGGACAAGACTTCAGACAAGACTTCGGACAAGGACAAGACTTTGGACAAGACTGGAACGAGGACAAGATCAAGATGGACTGACAGTAGGAGGACTGTCTTGGACCCGTCGAACCGAAAACGGCTACGACTGGTACAGGAGAGGACATGGAGAGACACCCACGGATTGTCGACAAACGACAGATCTACTTCAGACAATGAGCCAATAGAGTCTCTGCTGGCTTTCAAGTTACGCAACGATCGTGTTGCACAAGGATCGAAAGGGGTGACACACCGACAGTCACCCACGGATGACGAGGATTCTCAGACCCCCGAGATTATACCTTTAATCGATAGGAAGGATACGGAATGTCAGACCCTACGGACGACTGGGAAGAGCTTACCGTTAGCTGGAATTACTCCGGACAAGAACGACGAAGGTTCTCGCGCTGTTTCTACGACTGCTTCGACGACTGCTAATTCGACGTTTTCGACTGCGGATTCTGGTGACGCGTGTCAAGTTTCTACTCATATCGCTGTGGACAGCCGATTTCGCCCATGTCTATTGTGTAAGGACCCGGTGGATGTGAGGGGCTCGCTACGTGGCTTTGGTTGGATTGCAGTGTTATTCCGAGAGGATCCTTGGGACGGAGGGTCATTCAAAGAATTTATTGTTCAGACTGGAGAGATATTGTCAAGGGTTCGATGAGAAATGGTTTTGGCTCTGTGTGTACCTCGTCTGGGGAGAATCATAGTTCGGATAGCCATGGGAGGGATAATTGGGTCCCGAACACAGGAAGGAAGGACTGTGAGGAAATTCAGACACCAGGTATTGGTTGTGAGAAGTTCTTTGGGGAGAGGAGTGAGTTGGTTGTATGTGAGGAACTAGCAAAATTTTTGCAAAGCACTCACTATGATCGGCTTACTCTTTTTGGTATTTGGAGCAGAGGGATAGCAAGCAGACCCAAGAGGTCGGCTACTGGGAAGAAGTCCAAGGCCGGAAGGTACGGACGTAACAGGCGGTCAACGGCCCGCTCGAGATCTCCTGCAGGTCAATAATTTGTTTGTTTGTTTGTTTGTTAACCCTAACCCTAACCCTAACCCAGACGAAACGGACGGAACGTGATGAAGTTTGGAAAGTTCCGGGCTGTGTGGTTTTCGAACACCGGCCGAAGAAGCTGGCGAAAGGAAACCTGGGAATAGCGACGATCGTTCAGAGAGACATGTTTCCCGAGGTGCTCGAGATCACAGAGAATATGATCTGGATTCGGTGTGGCCGAGGCGAGAAGAAGCTTGTGATCTGCAACGTGTACATCCCTACAGCGAATGCTGGGGGGAAGAAGGAAGTGGTGATAGAAGATCTGAAGAAGAAGATAATGGGTTACGCGGGAGATAGGAAGAATGTGAATTTAGTGGTAATGGGAGACTTCAACATGACTCCCTCGGAGGTGAAGGACTGGATTCGAGGCCAGCAGATTCCCGTGGAGGTAGCTCCAATGGGGAGAGGAGAAGTAACCTTCAAGAGAGGAAGGAGTACAAGCGTTATCGACTACATTCTACATTCGATTGGAGGGAAAGCAAAGTGTAGCCAAGTCTCGGTAGTGGATTCGAAAATCTCAGATCATAATGGATTATCTGCAACCCTGAGTTTTGTGCAGAAGACTTCAGGTCCGGTGTACAAAAGTGTGAACCGATTTGCAGTACTCCGACGCTTGGAGGATGATTTGGATGACTCCAAGTTTGACATCAGCCGGTACCAGGGGTTGATAGAGGGCGAGAGTAGCGAGGCTGTGTCTCGATTCCTAGTGGAATTGAAAGACTCGCTGGAGCAGAAAGGAATGGTCCGAGCGCCCAAACCTGGTAAAAGAGTAAAGAAGCCGTTTCCGAGGAAGATAAAGAGATTGGCGGAGAAGAGACGGAATTTACTGAAGAAGAGACACAGAGGAGAGGAACTATCGCAGGAAGAGAGAGCCCTGATGAAGAAGTGCCAGAGAGCCATAAAGCAGTACAAGGAAGAAGAGAAGATACGTGCGATTCATAGCGGTATAGAATCCCAACTCCGGAATGATAGCCGCAGACTGTGGCAATGGATAGGGAAACAGCTGAACGAGGAGAAGAGCAGGATGGCGATGGTGATAAAGGATCCTGCAAGTGGTAGGCTGTGTACCGATGAGCACGAAGTGGCTGACTTATGGGCTGAACACTACAGGAAGCTAGGGTCAAAGGGAAATGGCCATAGCAAGGATCTCGGATACTGGGAGAAGTTTGAGGTGAACAAGCCTCAAAACCAGGGTATGTGCGGGAGCGAAGAGTACTGGAATAAAGACATATCTTGGAAGGAGGTTCGAGAAGTAGTGAAGACGATGGCAAACGGGAAGGCCTCGGGTATAGATGGTATTCCAGGAGAAGTATACAAGGCAATAACGCGAAATAAGTGGCCTCGAGGAGATCGTGGATTAGCGTACATATTGCTGAGAGTACTGAATGCCATCTTCCATGGGAACATACCAGAGGACTTGATGACTTCTACGGTAGTTTCGGTACCGAAAAAGGGAGATTTGACGGACATGAACAATTACAGAGGTATCAGTTTGATGCCTGTGTGCGTGAAGATCGTGGCGGCAGTGATAGCTTGTCGTATCAGCTCCGTCTTTGAGAAGGAGCACTTCCTGTCGGATGCCCAGGCGGGTTTCCGTCCAGAACAGGAGTGTGTAGGGCAGGTCGGAGCTTTGATCGAGATTATACAACGATGGACTATCGAAGCGCGAGCGGTGAAAAATCGGATAAGGCTGCCGGAAGACGAGTTGCAGGCCTTTGCATGCTTTATCGATTTTAAGAAGGCGTACGATACGGTCCCCCATGAAGCACTGTTGTATAAGTTACGAGCTTACGGGATATCGGGTAAAACGTACAATTTTATCCGAACCCTGTATGACCGATCTTACATAAGCGTACGAGTGGGTCAATTGCGATCCCCGAAAGTACCCTTAGAGAGAGGTCTACGTCAAGGCTGTCCACTATCTCCGATATTGTTCTCGATCTTCATTAACGATATCCTCCCTAAGCCAAAGAAGAGACTATTCTCTTGGGAACCCAAGGTTGAGGGTTTGATGTTTGCGGATGACATCGTGGTATTTGCGAGGACGGCAGACAGATTGCAGAAGTTGCTGGATCATGTCTCGGAGTGGGCGAATACATGGGAGATGTCTGTGGGGCATGCCAAATGTGGTGTGATGCTATTTGGTACTGCCGAGAAGAACGCAAACTATGAAGGAAGAGAATGGATTCTCCAAGGAGAACCGATAGCGGTAGTTGAGGAATATACCTACTTAGGAGTGAAGATTACCTCCAAACTGGACAGGAGAGATATGATGGATGCGAGAATTGGGAGGATGGAGATGCTCCTAGGTAGCCAAAAGCGATTCCTATGTAACTACAGAATTCCGGCACAGTTAAGAGTCAAAGTACTTCAGAGTGTAGTGCTGACCTCTGGGCTCTATGGAGCAGAAGTATGGGGCGGAAACAAGGAGGAGGCAAGGAGTGTACAAAAAGTGCTAAACAAAGGTCTCAATTACATCCTACAAGCCACCGGGAAGTTTTCCACGTGCATTCCATCGTTGGAACTGGAGTTGGATATGCCTCCGGTGTATCCTATTCTGGTGTCAAAGCGATTGCGATGCATGTGGAAGGGGAGGTGGTTGAGTCGCACGTTGGGCGATCTCATAGATAGTAGGCTGGAATGGTGGTCAACGAAGAACACCTACCTGAAGACGACGGAGAGGATAGCACAGGAAGTGCTGCAGACGGTAGGTAGAGGGATCATCGATGATCACCTGGCATGCGGTAAGGAGGTTCCGGCGCGGTGGCTAGATGAGAGGCGGAAGTGCCATGTCCAGATGGCATTCGAGATGTGGGGCGGAGAGCCACGAAACGGAAATCCTTTTTCGGCCAGAGATCTGGTACGGAGGATGATTCCACGCCTTTGGATACGCCAGCTGCAGGAGAGCGATGCGCAGTTTCTGAGGACGTACTTGACAAGAGGACGAGCCATCAACCGGCGCTACCTGGACTTGTGGTTCAGGCATCCGGAGTTGGCGAGAGGGTGTCAGGTAATCCTAGAAATGCGCTGTGGGAGCTGGTGCTGTGTGGAGACGCGCTACCCTAAGCTAGAGGGGCCAGAAGGGTGCAAGTGTCCTTGCTGCGGAGAGTGCGAGAGGGAGACCCTAGAGCACTTCCTCTTCAAATGCCGGAGATATATGAAAGAAAGATTGGCTTTGGTCCGGAGGATCAGGGAGAGGCTCACGTTGGGCGAGGAGCGTGACGTGGAGCCCCTGATCCGGATGGTTCTCGGATTGGATGATGTGTCGACCCACAAAGCAGAAGTACAGGGAGTGAAAAGGAAGTCTGTGAAGAGGGATGCCCTACCTCTGCCCGATAGTCCGAACGACTCAGAGGCAGCTAGTAGGTTGACACGAGCGCTAGAGAAGGACACAAGTCCGAGACGCGGAGGGACAAAGTCGGATCTTAGTGATGGACCTGCAAGGGGAGATCAAGTAGAGAGCGGGAGAGTTTCGACGCCTGGGGGCGTGCCTAAGAGGGAACAGTTAGTTGAGTCGCTATCACACCCACCAACTAGCTTTTCGGCGCCGGTTAAGGTGACCTCTTTGCCACAGGTACCGGGTAGGAAGAAGAGTAGACAGTCTGGAATCGACGAGTTTTTCAAGATCGCGGCCAAGTGCTCAGACAAGGACAAGGATTTATCTGCGGACAAGACTTCAGACAAGACTTCGGACAAGGACAAGACTTTGGACAAGACTGGAACGAGGACAAGATCAAGATGGACTGACAGTAGGAGGACTGTTTTGGACCCGTCGAACCGAAAACGTCTACGACTGGTACAGGAGAGGACATGGAGAGACACCCACGGATTGTCGACAAACGACAGATCTACTTCAGACAATGAGCCAATAGAGTCTCTGCTGGCTTTCAAGTTACGCAACGATCGTGTTGCACAAGGATCGAAAGGGGTGACACACCGACAGTCACCCACGGATGACGAGGATTCTCAGACCCCCGAGATTATACCTTTAATCGATAGGAAGGATACGGAATGTCAGACCCTACGGACGACTGGGAAGAGCTTACCGATAACTGGAATTACTCCGGACAAGAACGACGAAGGTTCTCGCGCTGTTTCTACGACTGCTTCGACGACTGCTAATTCGACGTTTTCGACTGCGGATTCTGGTGACGCGTGTCAAGTTTCTACTCATATCGCTGTGGACAGCCGATTTCGCCCATGTCTATTGTGTAAGGACCCGGTGGATATGAGAGGCTCGCTACGTGGCTTTGGTGATTGCAGTGTTATTCCGAGAGGATCCTTGGGACGGAGGGTCATTCAAAGAATTTATTGTGCGGACTGGAGAGATATTGTCAAGGGTTCGATGAGAAATGGTTTTGGCTCTGTGTGTACCTCGTCTGGGGAGAATCATGGTTCGGATAGCCATGGGAGGGATAATTGGGTCCCGACCACAGGAAGGAAGGACTGTGAGGAAATCCAGACACCAGGTATTAGTTGTGAGAAGTTCTTTGGGGAGAGGAGTGAGTTGGTTGTATGTGAGGAACTAGCAAAATTTTTGCAAAGCACTCACTATGATCGGCTTACTCTTTTTGGTATTTGGAGCAGAGGGATAGCAAGCAGACCCAAGAGGTCGGCTACTGGGAAGAAGTCCAAGGCCGGAAGGTACGGACGTAACAGGCGGTCAACGGCCCGCTCAAGATCTCCTGCAGGTCAATGAATTGTTTGTTTGTTTGTTTGTTTGTTAACCCTAACCCTAACCCTAACCCTACTGGAGACCATTCGCCATCTCCTTGCGTTTGAACACTCCATTCTGGAGATATACAAGTTTCTCTGCTGTGCTTGACATTTATACTAGGGAGGAAACTTCGTTTCCTCCCGGGGGAGCCGCAGGCTCCCCTTGATTACTTTGTGGAGATAATAATTTTCTCTGCTATAGCAAGGGGCAGCTTCGCTGCCCCGGGGAGAAAAACAAAGTTTTTCTCCCTATAGTAAATGGCTACTACAATTCCTCCTGTGCATAACTACGAATCGCAGATTGTGTTCAGCAATCAGTCCAATAACATCAAGTCGACCGATGTGATCAATTGGACGATCGCTCCATCCGGTGATGACGTGTACTTCAATCTCTACAAGTCTCGAATGACGTTCAAGCTCAAGATCACCGGATTGGCAAATAACGCAACAGGTTCACCCAAGGTATTCTATGTTCCGGTGAAGAAGAACATGTCGGGCATTGTGAACAACACGAAGGTCACGTACACCTATTGGAATGGTGAGAACCTGGCGTCCTTGCCTCTGAGTGCAGACAATGAAAACATCGGTCAGATCCGGTCACTCTTGAATGCGCTCACGGACAACAAGCACAACAATGTGGTGAATGAAGGATTGAAGGAACTGTCCTACATCTACTACGATGCATTGGACTACGATACTGACGATGAAACCGAGAGAACTGCGGCCATCCTGGGTCGACCTTATGGCGGGAAGTTATTCTACAACATGCTCAAGTTCGTACAGCCCAACAATTCGACCACGGCGTACACGACGATCAATGTGAACTTTGCAGACATCTTCGAAGGTTGTTCTCAGGAACGATTCATCAATCTCACGCAGATGGATGCTCAGATCTATCCCACGAACGACGATGCATACTTCTACATCGATGCTGGCAAAATCAATACCGCTACAAGTCCGGACGCTGTTCCATCAGCCACGGCTTTCACCGGTGTATACTTCGATACATGCACGCTTTGGTATCACAGTTACAAGACGAGCGATGATTCGACCTTCGATCCTGAAGACACTCAGTTGGTGAAGAACCAGATCATGACCAAGACGTTCCGCATTCCTTCTGGCCAGAACTTCATCGATGATCGTGTGCTGGTCAACTTCCCCGTCAAGATGATGTTCATGATGTTCACGGACGACAATGGCGATTTCTCGACTCTCAAGGACATTCGATTCAAACGTATCTCATTGAACATCGCTGGTGAACAGAAGCGTATCATCAATGTGGACAACACGAACACACCTGATGGAATTGATCACACGTTCTTCGAATGGATGGACTATCTTTGCAATAGTCGTTCCGACGAGTACGATACGCTGTTGACGTACAAGACCTGGTTGAATCAGTTCCGAATCTTTGCCTTCCCGTTAGCCGAGTGGTTCCCGATGCGAGCAGCGAATCAGATCCAGTTTGAAATCGAGTTGGAAGAGGATGTTGCAGCGACGACCCAGATGCACCTCATCATGATCCGTGCCAACACGGTGGGAGCGTAGCTTCCCCAAGCGTAAGGCTAACTTTGAGGCGACTTCGTCGCCTCGGGAGGCATCGCAGATGCCTCCATAACTAATATCACTTAAAGATTTCAAAACATAAATATAAATAGATATGAGCAACAAGATTCAGGTTTTCGATCTTTCCAACACTTCTAACATTTCTCTCACTTCGAATGGATTCAAGAAAGAAGGCGAATCGGCTAAGTATGTCTGCAAGATCACCGATGCTACCATTGTTTTCGTGGGTGACAACTCGAAGTTCGAAACAGACAAGAAGAAACTGTTCAACACTTTCTCCATCACACTGCCCAATGAGCAATCGGAAGAGTTCAAAAGAATTCTTGATGAGACGAAGAGAGATAGTCGATCGTACAGTGAATACGAAGGTGAGATCCAGTTCAAAGTGAAATTGAGTCCGAGCACGAAGATCGTGAATAACGACAAGAAGCCTATCAAGATCGATCTGCGAAATGTGCCCTGTACCGATCTTCGCGAATACAAGGATGCAACGATCGATATCGTAGTAACTGGTACGAGCAATGAATTTGAGGGCAAAAATGGTGATATGTTTTCGTACATATCACTCACGGCAACTCAAATCAAGATCAAGAGTATGAATAGTGTCTTCGATTGCGATTTCTTGTAAGAGGTATGTGTGATAGATTCCTTTTTCACTTTGGGCGTCGCGGATGTCGTGATAACCAAAGTAAATAGGGGCAACTGCGTTGTCCCGGGAAGCCGAAGGCTTCCCACGAAGTTCCTCCCTAATAAATGGAAGATAGTCCGTACATTCCCAACATTGATACAACATTGCTCGCTATCAAGAACCGAATAAGACGATTTAACCATCGATGTCCGTACAACAACAAACGATTGACGAGAAGAACAGAAAATACGCTCAATCAAGCCGAAGTAATGCAGGATACCATCAAACAACGGATGGAGAATGAAACCGATGAAGAAAAGAGCAAGCAATATGCCAAAATACTGAAAGAATTAGCCGACTACATCCAACCAGAGCAGACCATTGACGAGCAATTGCAAGACCTTCGACAAAACAAGGAGAGCATGGGCATTATGAAGTTCGACTGGGAACTCGATTGTCAGGACACATTCCTCAATCAATTCACACTCATCATTGCTCCTTCCAAGTCGGGCAAGTCGTTCCTCATCAATCAGTTGTGCTACGAGATACCTCACTCATTCGACAAGATCTGCTTCTTCATGGGAAAGGTGAGCTATGAAAACAAGTGTCCACAAGTGCTCAAACATGTCGCCAACAAAGCAGGCATCAAGACGCAATGGATCAACACTGACAACGAAGTACGTCCTGACTTTACCGATAGTGAGGACGTCGCGTACAAACAATTGAATGACGATGGATCAAGTGTGGCGATCTACAACGACACCACATACCCCTCGATCTACATCTTCGACGATTTATATACGAAGCCGAACGATCACTGGGTGGTGAACTTCATGGACACCATGGCTTGCATGAGTCGACATCGGAAGACGAGTTGTTTCATTGCATTCCAAGGATTCACTCACTTGAGCAACAAGATCCTGGACAACGCCACTCGAATCTTCTTGTACTACGATATCCTTGGACGAGAGGATTTGTGGCGCAAAATGAAGATACCACCACCGAGTAATCTATCCGAGGTACTTCGTGATATCCAGATGGGCATACACACACGATGGTACTACCTGGATGACGATTCGCTGGTCGAGTACGTCCCATACGAACTGAGTAGCAAACAACAAGCGATCAACAAGATGCGATCGAAGTTACCGAAGGCATTGAGTGATGAACGAAAACGCAAAGAAGTGGAAGAGAAGCAACGACAAGTGCAGCAACTCGAAGAGGAACTTGGACGCACTTCCGACAATAAGAAGACCAAAGTGAATAAGGCACGCACGTACAATCTCTTGGACATCAAAGAAGCCGTTGAAATCAAACCACAGGACTACAGCAAAGCCATCAACACCAAGGAATTCCAGTTCGTACAAAAGCCGAGAGATGGCGTGGCAAACTATGAGGGGCAACTTCGTTGCCCCGGGGGAGGCAAAGCCTTTCCCCACTACACAAGCGACACTTCTACCAAGCAGAAGAAAGGCAAAGGATTGCGTTCCAAGTACGACTTGGCATAACCGTGATGGCCAAAGAGGGGCGAAACTATGTTTCTCTCCCGAGGCGACAACGTTGCCTCCAAAGTAAAAAAGGACAGCCATGTTTACTTTGGGCTAACCATCCAAGTCACTTCGCCAACCAAGGCCAACACGAGCCTGCTTTGCTTCTTTCTCTATTTCTGGAATAATGTCAAATCTCTCTTTTTCCCATACATCCATTGGAATCGTATAATGAGTCTTACGTACCTTTTTCCCACCATACTTCTTACACAAGTCTAAAAGGATTTTATCGATCTCGTCTTTGAACGTGAAACCATTCGGTATGTCTTTCACTCTATACACACATACACGTCCCTCTCTATCCATTTTGGAACATGTACTCTTCCATTTATCTGATTTAACATGTTGTGAATAGATGTGCACATTATCATCATTTTCAACGATAATGTACGTTATGAAAAAGTACCATTGTTGACCTACTTTATTTGGCACACGGCGATCCTTCAATTCCTTGTTCTCATGGGTCAGCTCTTCATTCGCACGTCTCAGCTCTTCGTTTGCCTTTCGAAGGTAGTCATTGTCCTCCTGTCGAAGACGTGTTAGGAATCTAAGCACATCGCAGGCAAATGCAGGATCGGCCCACATGAGGCATGCGTGAAGTAGCTCTTCGCAGATGATGTAACCCTTGTTTGTACCATTGAATTCAGGGGTTGTAACATACTGAATCACGTCGCAAATATCAAACTTGTCGTTTTGGGTGCCCTTTGACGGTAGGTCGGAATTCCGACCTACTGTAGAATGACTGTTTTTGGCACTATTTTCACCCTCTAGTCCCTCGTTTGACGGTAGGTCGGAATTCCAGCCTACCGTAGATTGGCCCTCTAGACCCTCGTTTGACAGGTGGCTGGAATTCCAGCCACCTGTTTTTGCCATGTGTTCGATCAGTTCTTGGGTTTGCTTATTCTCAAGGTAATGTTTGAATCGCTTGTTTGTACCGTGCTTCTCGTTGTACTGTCTCAACAGATCAGAGACAAGGTACATTCGAATACCATTATCAAGGCACATACGAATCTTGTAGTCGTAGAAGTCAATCTCTTCGAATTTCATTTCTATTTGTATTTATGTATTGAACTCTTTTAAGTACAATAGTTACAGTAGGGGACACTACGTGCCCCCGGGGAAGCGAAGCTTCCCCTTACACCCTCTGGATAGCTGGGTCAACAGCGTCGTGCGTGTACAAGTGAAGGAGTGCCAGGTAGCCACAGTTGTTGGCAAAGATCGACTGGTATTTCACTTTGCTTCACACGGAACACACGGTTCGTACCTGTCAACGGGAAGTCATTCATCTCGCCAAAGCTGTCCTGGTAGTTCAGTGTTCCGTCGTCTTCACGGAAGCAAGAAACAAAGTGACCGAGCTTACCACCGTCTTCAAAGGGTATCCAGATGATGCAATTCATCGGTTCTTTGTACTCTTTGGCCAGTCTCTTGTACTTGTCCAATTCCATCACATCGAAGTCGGGTATCTCGAGTTGCTTGGCCAGTTTTCGAACTTCATCGAAAGTCATTGGTTCAGCATCCACATTCATGTATCCATGCTTGTAGAGTTTACTTAGTACGGAGGAAGCTCTGCTTTGGGGCGACAAAGTCGCCCCGGCGGAACGAAGTTCCGCCATGCTTCCGCGCGGGAGCCGCAGGCTCCCGCTTAGTACACTCTCCTTCGAATCACTGACTCGTGCATCTTGTTCTCGTTCTGTGGAAGGGCTGTGAGGATGCGATTCTTTTTTTTCGTCGGGACTTCAATTGCTTGTGTCTCGTTGTCCAGGTCAGAAATATCGTAACCAGTGCCGGCTTTGCTTTCCTTGCCCTGAATCTGGTTTGCCACATCGCTCACCGAATGGGACGACTTCGTCGTCCCGGCGGAACGAAGTTCCGCCACCGTACCCTTCGCCATGTCACCTATCACATTCGCGAGCTGCTTCACGGTGTCCGATCCTGTCTTGTTGCTCACATAGTTCACACCCTTGTTGATCGCGTTATTCGCAGCATTCGTGCCAGCATTGACCAGAATATCGGTGATGGGTTTCAACTTGTCGGCATTGTTGTCGTACCAACCTTTGATCTTGTTCCAGGCATTCTTGAAGAACGTGCCAACACGACTGGAACCGGCGTACAAGGCTCCACCTCGGACTTCAATGTTTTTACTTTGTCGTTCGATGGCTTTCATGGTCTTCAACACGTCGTCATAATCGCCAGGGTTGATTCCATTGAGGAACACAGCAGAAGCTCCTCCGAATTTCAGTGCACCTCCCTCCTTACCACTAATCAAACTTTTGAGGCTTGAGATGATCTGTGGAGCCATCTGAATGAGTGCTGGGATGATCGTGGCAGCGATGGTACCAAGTGCTCCGCCTTTCTTTAGTCCGGTCAGCTCGTTCATCAATTGCGCTTCATTGAATGCCAGTGCTCCAGCGGATTTAGAGTCTGTCTGACATGCTCCGGCGGAACGAAGTTCCGCCGAGGGGGAAGCTGTGCTTCCCCCTGTTGCACCACCTTCCTTGAAAGCAATGGCTCCACCGGTGTCCTTGGTCGCCCCATTGAAAGCAATAGCACCAGCTGTTTTCGTGGGAGACCGATGGTCTCCCGGGGGCGATGTACATCGCCCCCTTCGTCTTACTAGCTCGTTTTGGTGTTCGCTTTCGTGATCGCTTTGATTGCACTGGTGTTTCGAGTTCCTTGTGAAGATTCAATGTCTTGCGTCGATCCACAATCGTTCCACTATCCTGTTCTCGGAAATCGGGTTCGCCATAAAAGGCAGATATATCAACAGTGAATGGAATTGCCATTTATTGTAGGGAGGAAACGAAGTTTCCTCCCGGGGCGATGTACATCGCCCCTATGTATGGGGAAATCGTAGATTTCCCCGGGGGCACTTCGTGCCCCATTCGTACAAAGTGAAAAGAAGATCAAAGATATATTCATTAGCCATTGAAACCCTGTGTAATGAACATATCCTTGATCGTGTTGTACGTATTTTGCAGATATTGCTCGAATTGTTGATCTACATTGACAGCAAACCGTTTGATCTTGTTTTTCATGTAGTCCAAATAATCAGGAGTTAGATCCTTACTATTAGCTACTCGTATGAAGAAACTCATCAGTTCGGGGTCTTCATTTCGATCACGATAAGCCCTGAAGAGACGTGAGAATCCAAGGTCATTTGCAAATTGAGCGAAAACAGGATTGTTGAAATTGCGAGCAAGCAAACTTGAGAAAGCAATGAAATCTTCGCGAGTATCATCGCTTTCCCAACTTTCCTTGGTGTCATTAGAATCTTTACTTTCATACGCGTCAATCAAGGCTGCAGCTCGATTCACTTGATCGATTGCTTGAGGTGTGAAACTAGCATTTACACTTTCAGATTGACGACCGTCCAGTACAATCACAGGTTGAATTTGTGGCTGATTCCGGAAATATTCATATGATTGCCAAATGGCATCCATTAAGTTCTGGATTCCTCTCATATTCTGCTGATACAATTGTTGATATAATTGTTCCCGGGACAGCTGAGTATCAGCAAAATGATTACTCATTGTAGTAAGCAGCTGACCAGTTTGAGCATGTCCATCAACAACTGCATTACCAACATTTGTCAATAGGTTGTTAGTTTGAGTCTGATTGTCAGTGAGTTGGCTACTCATGGAATTGAATCCATTTGTCAACAGGTTACCAGTTTTAGTCTGATTGTCAGCAAGTTGATTAACAATTGCACCCGTAGAATCTTTGATTAACTTGGTTGTTTGAGCTTGTCCTTGTTCATATTGGTTGCCCAGAGCATTCGTGCCATCCAATAGTTGTTTCCTAGTTGCCTTTCCCTCTTCTGCAACCGCATTACCAAGAGCTATCAGATTCTGATTCGTAGTCTGCAATTCATTGGACACGTTTTGAATCAAAGTGTGGCTTCCTAGCA
>NW_013171843.1:0-8622 GCF_000151665.1 Blastocystis hominis
TTCAAGCATGTGCCATTACGTTACGCTATTTGGAGGGTGCCCTGTATTTCTTTCTATCCCATCTAGAGTAGATTCCAAATGAATAGAACGAAAAACAAAACGCTTCCACTGGAAACAACACTCTTCGATCTATTCATTCCACAATATCCCATTTCCGCTCATCTCCTTCCACTTCACAGTAAAAACAACTCCCTCCCTATTCGAAATCTATTCTTCCACTCATACCCAATTTCAATACTATTTTCACAATTGCACAATTCTTCTTTATTTTAGAAATCATTTGTTTTACAATAAAAGCTATTAGCTTCGTCTTACTGGGTTTGAATGTATTCAAAATTTGGAATTGGACTTGTATGTCCTGTCTTTTGTTTTGTTTTCGGACTTCTATGTGTTTTTGTGTGTTGTGTTATGGGAGTGTAAGTATTGTAGCTGGGATGGGTTCTGTCGTCAAGTTGGTGTGTTTGAAGAAGCTAGTGTAGTGTGCGCTATTGTTACTTTGACTAAACTGTGTGTGTGAGATATGCATCGTGAACGCATTCAATACCATAATGGCAGTGGACCCTGGTTCCATTTTTGCTGTGTGGAGTGTGTTCTGAGTGAGGAATTTCTGTAGTTCAAACTGTACAACGTGGCGAACCCATTCATGCCATGTGGGACCGCGGATACATGGAGATAACTTGCAACGTGGGAGGTATCTGGTACAGGCACGACGTTCTTGCCTAGGATATCTGTTCTGTTTCTCGTATTTTCATTTTCATATTGTGAGGTGGTAGAGTGTGGTAGAGAGAACGGATTTGCGATGAGTGAAAGGGCAAACTATGGGAGCAAGACCTGTAGATTGGTAGAAGCGGAGCGTGTGTGGAACTTGGGAGAATGGGACAAGAAGGCGGAGTATGCGAACTGCTGTGGGGACGGTCCTCGCCTCTGATTGATGCGAGCCGAGTGAATTGGAATGGCCAGTGGGAGCAGGCGAGTTCCAAGACGGTGCAGTTCTGCATTTGTGGGTCTGTGGAGCATGGGAAGGTGGAGGTGTGCGTGGTGCGGGCGTGTGGGAAGTGGTGGAATGGAAGAGAGGTGAGGTGCGTGGCGGTGGTGTGCCCCGCGGACGAAGCGGCGGGGTAGCCGGAAGGGCACTTGGGGCAAGTGTTGGATACGAAGTGCGATGTGGACTAGTGGGGCATGATCACGGATGGGTGCAACGCCTATCAGCAGTGGGAATCGATCGATCGATCGATAGGGGACGGGCTCCTGCCAGCCCATCCTGCCGATGCTGCGCTGCGCTGCACTGCGCTGCGTGGCGGGCGATGGGGCGAGGGACGTGGCGCTGTGGACGATGGGAGATGGGAAGCAATCCACGATGTACTGCACGAGCAATGTGGGCGTGGGCGAGGTGATGAACGATCCATTCGAGCCCATGAACATGCACATCGTGTTTGAATTGGCCGAGGCCACGTTCTCCTATCCCACCACCGCGATCTCCATCTCCGACTACACCATTGCCTTCGCCTTCGCCTTCGATGGCTCCTTCCCGCGGTTCTGCGAAGGTACGCACGCTCTACATCAATGCCAACAGGTTGGTGTCCCGAAACGGCCTCCCCTTCCCCGCGGAAACCCTCATCGCGACCTTCTCGACCCGCGCCGGCGTTCGGTTGGCGTTCGGTTGGCGTTCGGTTGGCGTTCGGTTGGCGTTCGGTTGTGGCCTGCTCGGATTGTGGAGAGCGCGATTGGTATGAGGGAAGTGGAGTAGGCGCAGCGCAGCGCAGCGTGTCTGTGCAGATGGAGGTTCCCTGGAGCCGTGGCATCTACGATGAAGCCCCGATGGATGGCCTTGATGGGCAGCAATGTGCAGAGCCAGTTCTTCGAGACGCGCTCCGTGTTGGTGGCGGGCGCCATTGTGAACAGCGTGATGGCCATCAGCTGGCGTGTCCGCAAGGGCGCCTCCTGGTCCGCTTTCGCGTCCTTCTCCGTCTACCGCCCCGTCGTGCTGCTGCCTCCCTGCCTCCGCGCCCGTCGTGCTGCTGCCGCCTTCGAAGCCACGCAGGTGCGCTGGGTCTGGTGGTGGTGCGAGCTCTTCGTGCAGGCCTTGGTTGGCTCCCACTCCCAGCTCTTCGCCGCCGACGCGCTCCTCCAAGAGGGCGACGTCCAGCAACCCGAGCTCTCTCTCTCTCTCTCTATGCGTGCGTGGCCTACTGGGTGCGCGTGGCGCTGTGCTCCGCCGCGTGCTCCATCCTCTCCGAGGCCTCCTCTCCCATCACCCTCGCCGCGTATGTCGTCGCGCCCGGCGCGGTACAGAACCTCGAGGTGGCCGCGCTCTCCTCGACCTCGCTGCGCGTGCAGTGGGCAGAGCCGGCGGAGCTGGGCGGCGCCAGCATTCGGTACTACGTGGTGCGACGCTCGTGGATGGCGTCGATGGCCGTGATCCAGAGCGAGAGCGAGAGCGAGAGCGAGAGCGAGAGCGAGGTCGCCAGCACGAACTGCTTCCTGGACCTGCAGAGCGTGCAGAGCGTGCAGAGCGTGCAGAGCGTGCAGAGCGTGCAGAGCGTGCAGAGCGTGCAGAGCATGCAGAGCGTGCAGAGCGTGCAGAGCGTGCAGAGCGTGCAGAGCGTGCAGAGCGTGCAGAGCGTGCAGCACGCGCCCATCTATCTGAGCGTGGCCGCGTTCAACGGGTATCTCTTCCGCCAAGAGAAGATCCCCGCGGTTCTGTATGCGGTGTGTGTGGAATCAGGCGGAGGGCATTGAGTGGGACTGTGCGATGGCGATTACCGGATCCTTCCATGATCTCTGCACCGCCACGTGCGAGCTTCGCGCTCCCGCGACTTCCTCCTTCCTCCTTCCTCCTTCCTCCTTCCGCCGAACCGTCTGGTTCCCCGCGGGACGCGATATGTGGGACGTGTTGGAGGGTGGGATCCCCGCGACTTCCTACACGCTGGAGTGCGTCCCGAGCGAAGTGGGCAGTGCCGAGTGGATGGGCAGGCAATTCGGAGTGTCCACGATGGCCACGTCGGAATTCGTTGGGTGTTGGTGGTGGATGGCGAGCCAACCTCCTCGCTCACCGGTTCGCTCTGGGTGTGGGTGTGGATGTGGGTGTGAGTGAGCAGGAATCTGGTGGGCGATGGGGTGGGGTCCGTGGCTCCCTACGAAGGTGTGCAGAGTCGACCGGGCTCTCTGGATCTCTTCCTGTCCAACTGGGCGCAGAACGCCACCGTGGTCTCCGTCACCCAGCCCCTCCGCCTCCGCCTCCGCCTCCGCTTCCGCTTCCTCTTCGCCTACGACGTGACCGGCGCGCTCATCCGCGCCCACCTCGTCGATCACGCCTGGTGCGCCGTGGGTCGCGATGTTTCCACGTTTCCACGATCCAGACCGATTTGGCAGTTGCTGAGAGAAAGAAATGGTTGCGGTGTTTGGTTTGGAAGATGGATGGATGGATGGATGGATGGATGGAATTGTAGAGATGTGGAATGGTTGAAGCGTTGTAGGATTTGAATGAGAATGGAAAATGCGTTTAGGAAGGAAGGAAGGAAAATGTAGATTTAGAGTGTGTAGGGTGTTGGAATGATTTAGAAACATGAACAGAATAATCCAGAACGAGGAACCAAACGACTCTAGTTGATAATAATAATAATAGAGTGCTGTGAGTTGATAGTTGAAACAAAAATAGAAAGAAAGAAAGAAAGTGTATTTAGAGTTAGTTGGCTGGTTTAGGATAAGGAAATGATAGAAAATGGAGTGAATGGTTAACGATGTGCGAAGCTAGGTTCTTTGTGTGAAAATCGCTGGATCAAAACCAATTTCCATTCCATTCGATTTGATTTACTAGTTTTACTAGTTTTAATTGCTTTCAAACCCAACCATTCCCAAGTCAAAATGATTTGGCTAGAATCATGGATGGATAGATTGGATTATCGAAATAATAATGATAATATAGACTATTTAGACAAAGTGGAGTGAACAACCAAATTTTTGCTTCATAACACGATTTCACTATGATATCATAAATATACAACCTATACAGACATAGTAGACAACAAAATGGACTTTTCCATTCTGAGTGTTTCCAAACAACCCTGATATTTTAAATATCTATACCTCGAACTATTTCAACCACAAAAATGTGAACAAAATGATGCGAAACACAAGTGAGTACTTCACTTGGAAATCTTGGATCCAATGTGTATATGGTAGCACTCTATCATAATTTTTAAATATGAAGAATACTTAGGTGTACGGAAACAAACTGATCTCTCTGTTTTCTTCATAAATTCTTTATATTTGGCTACAAATTACGGATTCAAAGAGTAGAGGCTAAGGATATGTGATCATAAATAGGTAGAATGCAAGAACTTAAGGGAAGCGAATTTCTCCTGGACGGTTACATAACGCGTGGTGAAGCAAAGGAAATCACTATTGGAGGCTGCAAGTATAGCCTCCAATATTATCAAGGCGATCACGAGGATGAATACACGTTGACGAGAGCTGGGAAGGTTTGCCTATTCCAAAATGGCATACTAAAGATGTACTACGAGGTGGATGCAGACGGGAGCGAAATCGGTGACTTTACCCGATTTGAAAATGGATGCGTCGCTTTTGTGCAATCCTACGATGAAATCTGGGACAATCGGGATTTTCATCGTATAATAAACCATGTCCGAGGCGAGCGAATGGAAATCTATTCGCATGAGAGTGATCACCTGATATATCACGGTGAATTCAATGAGAAGCGAGAACGAGAAGGATGGGGCATCGCGTATGACGAAGAAACGGGTGCCATGCTGCTCGAAGGGATGTGGAAGGGGAACAAGCTTGTGGAGATCATCCGCAAAATCGAAGGAAGCATTATGATCGAGTTTAAGCGAAGCGGGAATAACACAACCGCTTCGAATCGAATTCCCCTCTATGTGGGTGAATTCGTTTATGATGAATCGAAAGAATCGTTTCTTCGAAATGGTCGAGGATACTGGATCGATGAAGAAACTCGGATTGCTACTCGCGAAGTGGAATGGAAAGATGGAGTGGAAGTGAGTGGAAGAGATCTCTATGATGGATGGCATATTCATTCATTCACTCAATATTACTTGTTTATTTAATACTATTGCTATGTTAATCACATTGCATTTCACATTGTTTTGTTGATCAAATAGAAAGCAAGGTTTTCATTCATAGGATTCATGGATTCCATCCATTATCATATTATTCAATCGATTGTTTTGTTTAATGATACTATGATTCCTATTCACCATTTCAATCTATGAACCACATTCCTTTCTCTGCAATATCATTCTTTGTACTCAATATGGATGGTCATTGTGACAGAAGAGAATCGAAGTATCAACAGAGAATCAATACAATAATCCACTTGTCAAATAGAAATGATGGATTTTGCATTCTACATACTACTGCCATCCTCTCTATTACGAATCAAACCATTCCAACAGTATTCACTATTGTGAGTTCGATTGTTGCAAAACAAGATCAACTACCACATAATTGATATATTTTGAAGAACATACATCCATTATAGACTTAATAGAACAGCCATTCTAACATGAGAGAGTAAAGGTGATCAAAATGCGTAATATTTTACAATTATAGCTATAAGTATCTAAAAATAACACAAAAATAAATGAATAGATGGAAATGCACCGAAATAAAGAAAAATAGAAATGGGTGGAGAAAATGAGGTTTTATTATATGTATTCTAGTTTGTAACACACCAGTATATCAAAGCCATACACAATAATCCATGACGTGTGTTCTATCGAGAAATAATGAAACAGATCTTGTTTCCAAAATAACCGTTTTACCATATTTCTTTTCATTTCCATGCAGAACATTGCTGATTTTGTCAATTCTGCTATTAGTAACTATCATATTGATAGTTCCATTATTCAAAATGTGCAGGGATGCTTGGGTAAAGAATGGAAACCAAATGGCTGGATTTCACTCATATTGAGTAATAGAGAATGTATAGTATTGCAATTCAATAATGGAGTATTCATGAATCAAGGATTTGTGGTCAATGAGCAGAAAGTGTTGAAAGTGTTTGGAAATCATCAAATTGGTGCTATTTCATATAATGAAGAACAATCCATAGAAGTAGTGGAAGGAATAGTGGATTTGGACCATGGAAGTCGATTTGAAGGATTGATATTGACAGAAAACAAGTTTGGAATTCCATTTGGATATGGTGAAATGTATGATGATGATGGATTCTTGGTGTACAAGGGCATAATGATCAATTGGAAACGATTTGGCTATGGAACGAGTTATCATAATAATGGATGTATAGAATATGAAGGATATTGGTGTGATGATGATCGATTTGGAATTGGCAAAGTGTATGATCGATATGGTAAATTAGTGAATGAATGTGAATGGTGTAATGGAATTGAATGTGACATTGATGAAAAATATGAAGGCAATGGAAGCAAGCCAATGAATATTGGAATGAAACATTTGAAACTGAGTGACAATTGTGTATTGGTTGATTGGGATGTTACATTGTTGTATAATTTGGAATCAATCGAAATCGGCAATGAATGTTTTAAATCAGTTAAAACATTCCAAATCGATAGATTGAATCGATTGAAAACGATCAAAATCGGAAGCAAGTCATTTACTCAAATGACATCATCAAACTTGGATTATAAGAAGGCAAGCAACAAATCGAAATCATTCCACATATTGAATTGTGAATCATTGGAATCCATTCAAATTGGTGAATACAGTTTCAGTGATTTTGGAGGAGACTTTGAATTGAAGAATCTACCACAATTACAATCCATTCAAATTGGCACAATTGGTAGTAGTTCATTTAATTTCTTCAGCAGTTCGTTTGTGATTCGAGGTATTGATATGATATTGAATATTTGAATAATGCATAGATCTTCCAAATCTACAATCCATTACACTAGGTGATGCTGCATTCATTGATTCCTTATCAACAATAATGGAAAGTATTGAATGAATTCGAATGAAATGATTGATATAGATCTTCCATCATTACAATCCATTCAACTTGGTGATTGGGCACTTGAAGGAAGAATGAATGATGATTCTTGTTCATTGACACTTCGAAGTAATAATGAATTGATTGGTTATGATTTGCTTTGTAGATCTTCCAAATCTAACATCAATAACTTCTGTAGATCGTAGTTTCCGTAATCCTCGTGTAGTGACATTGGAAAGTATTTCTGAATATTGAATATTGATAGTATTTAGATATTCCAAATCTTCAAAATGTCAAGCTACCATATTCATTCCGGGAAGTTCGATGGAAATCAATTTCGAGTATAGTTTGATTTGATTTGATTTGATTCATAGATGTTTCTTCCATTCTGGCTAATAGTGTTAATATCAATTGTTTAAAAAAGTTGAAAGCATGTTGCGTTATACAGTAATACATGGTTTATTACTTAACACTAATAATGTTTTAATTTGATTTGTTCAGTGATTCGTCATTGTTTAGGAACATTTCCATTGATTGATTGATTGTTTGTTTGTTTGAAACCGATTCTTGATCACAATTCATGATTCTATAATTATCAAAATATCAATTCTGTCTGATTATTATGATATTCTTCTTTACCATTTTAACAATGATACTGAATTATGATTGTTGTTTCAATCAATCAATCAATCAATCATTGTTTTCGATCATTATTATCATTATCATTAATATTACCAATGAGCCAATGATCACATATTGAACATTCACAAATGATGAATCTAATCTACCAATAATAATAATAATAATATACAAATGATGGTTTGAATAGGTTTGAACTAGGATTTGTTCAATATTGATAGGAAACTGCTTGCTTCGAATAATCATCATCATAATCATCATGAATAATAAGATTGGATTTGATAGTGACACAATGGAATGGTTGGAATCGATTGATATTGGATGATTATTCACATTTGTGAATCCATTGTTAAATCGGTAGATAATACAATACAATAGAATGATTGATATTGAATTCGGATATTGATTTTGACTTATTGAATAAGAATCGATCACTGTATACATAGAATAGAATAGAATAGAATCAAATAGAGGTGAAATGGATAAAGCAAGGCAATAAAACTAGAATAGAATAGAATAGAATAGAATAGAATAGAATCCGATTGAATAGCATTGGAAATCATATTGGATTCACCATTCAATCAATCCAACTATCATTTGTTTGTTTGTTTGTTTGTTTATCAATGAGTCACAAAACATGGATTTATCAATTTGATAATAATGGAATCAAATCGGATGTGTTTGATACTTGATAGTTGTAGTTAGTAGTAATATCAATCGTGGTTTCACATTTCGATATTTGGATGGAATGTCGTATTCTTCAATATCACACAAACCACTCACTCATTCACTCACTCAATCAATCAATCAATGGATGAAAGATAGCTGATTCAAAATGCATATGAATGTTGAATATCGTAAAGAATCAATTCATCATTCACAATCAATAATACTGATAAGAATAGAAAGGCTGATCAATTTTTTGATCCATTGAATGAATGATTGAATGGTGTGTATTTGGTTAGTTTTCGATCTCCATTCATCATCATCATCATTATTATAATGATTGTATGATCATCATCCACATTATTCATCGG
>NW_013171843.1:9472-15978 GCF_000151665.1 Blastocystis hominis
TCCATTTTAACCAATCATCGAATCAATTATGTGCCATCAGTTTGAAACAACAATACAGATTCCACATATCATTGTAAAATGAACCAGATAGAATTGTTCCAATCATAATCAATCGAAATGTGTTCCTATTAAACGAATCAAATCAAATCAAATCAAATGATCAAACGGAATCGAATGAAACACAATGAATCAAATCAAATCAAATCAAATCAAATCACCTAACAAGATAAGATAAGATAATCTTAAACTTACCAAATGGAATTGAAATCTATGAAAATCATATGAAATCAATTCCATTCTATTTATCAACTATACTCGAATCGATTTCGATTGAACATACCCCAATGATACAAGTAGATTGACATTTTGAAACAGATTTGGAATATCTATTTACCATCTCTATTCAATATTTAGATCCACTTTCCAATGTCACCAAAACGAGGACAACAGAAACTCCATTATACAGAAGTTAGTGATGTTAGACTTGGAAGATCCAAAGCAAATCATAACCAATCAATTCATTGTTACTTCGAAGTGTCAATGAACAAGAATCATCATCATCCCATCTTTCTCCCCTACCTTCCAGTATCCGATATCATATGACATACATATTGTTTTTCCTTCTTATTCATTTATTCATTCTGTTTTCCTTCATCACTCACTCATTCATTCAATCATTCATAGATTAATGGATCATTGATTGTCATAAATTAAACACTTGATTCTTTGCTTTCATTGATTCCATTTCTTCTTTTGTTGACAAGGAATATTGTTATCGATTTTGATGGTTTGGAATCAATGAATGAATGGTAGGGGAGAAAGAGAGAAGTAGCAATAGCAGCAGCAACAACATCCACAGCAACAACAACAACAATAATAGTAGTAGTTGTTGTAGTAAGCAATGGACCAAACTATATATCAAATGATTTAATCAATAATCAGAACCTACAATACGAAATCATTTCAAATCAATCCGATTGATGTTTCGTGACAACGATCAATCTTTCCATGCAAACCGACAATCAAATGATCTTCTCTTCATTTATATTGAAATCTGAATCGATTCACATAGATTCATTCAATTATGTGGATTGTTTGAAATTGATATGCATTCTTGGTATTTGTTTGTTTTCACATATCGAGTTTGTTCTTCATTTCGATCATTCCACATAACAATCTAATTGATCTATTATCCAGAATCGATCAGTAAGTATTATTGATTGATTGATTGATTGATTGATTGATCCATGATAATAATAATACTCATATTACCAATAATATGACTATTATTATCATGGATTTGGTTCTTTCCTTATTTCTTTATTAAACTACACATATGATTGTTTCAATATCTCTTTCTATAATGATTACTATTATTGTTATTAATCATCAATAATTATGGATTGTTCTCACATATTCTTATTCTTCTCATTCCTTTTACTGTTATTATTCTCATTATTGCTTGTTATTCACATACACACTGTTTGTTCTACATCAATTTGGTATTGATTCGATATCGGACACTGCATTGAGTTCACAATTCATCCATTTGGATTATTACTCATGTTATTGTTCGTTCCTATTATGTTGTTGCTGCTCATTACTTCATTTCATTTCATTTCTGTTTTAGACATTGCTTTTGAACACATAATCTTATTATTATTATTCTCATTGATTTCTATTACTGTTATTATTGTTGCTGTGCCATTTTAACGAATTCATTGTCGTTATTATTGTTATTTGCTTTGTTGTTTGATAGATTCATATTATGAAGGAGTATACAGAATAGGCATCGATTCTATCAATCAATCAATCAATCAATCATGTGTTAAACAGTTCTAAAAGCATGAACAAATGATTGAATGAATGAATGATTGAATCGATGACATTATTGATGCAGAATTACAGTTCATTGGTTGTGATAAAGGTCTTTGTTGTTTTGTGAATCACTCCACAGAGAGAGATTCGTTCATTCATTCATTCATGCAATGATTTGTTGGTTGAAATCAGCCATCCAAACCAAAGTGAATCAAATATGATACTATGAATGAATATGGAATAGAATAGAAGTGATTGAATGAATGAATGACATCCTTGTTACTGATTTACAGATCATTGTTTGTGAGTAGTGTCTTGAGATTGTCAATCACTTCTTAGATAAGATGTCATTCATTCATTCATTCATTGATTTGATCGTATAATCATTCAAATATCCCATTGCAATTCATATGATTGGTCCACTTTAGTAGTAGGAGAATGACGTAAAACGCGCGGAAATCCATTTCCTACCAAATAACCGCGGAAATCAATTTTCTGCCATTTTCTACCATTTTCTGCCATTTTTATCATTGTCTTCCTGGTCACCTCGATGACCACGACGTGAAACGCGCGAAAACCTTTTCGGCTATTGTCTGCCAATGTGGTAATTGGGGGAGCAAAGCTCCCCCGGGGAAGCTTCGCTTCCCCCATTGTCTGCCCTTTATATAATGGTAAAGAGAGAAAGACCATGCACTACTCCATGCTTATACAAGGCTCACCTACCAACGGCTCATTCACTTGGATCAACCCCTACAAGTACAAGAATCCTTACATCACTTCCATGACTGTCCTGTTTCGACCCAAGGATGCCCAGGCTATGTTCAACAATGTGGATACGACGAATGTGATTACTAACAGCAATGATGAGAAAGTGACGATCCCTGCTGGTTATTACACGATCAGTGAGATCATTGCCTTGCTCAATACCATGACCGATACTACATTCTCGATATCTACTAACGCCTCGTCGTTCGGTTGTATCTGGATTCAGTCTCCACACACCATTGACTTCACAGATGCACCTGACATTCGTGAGATCCTCGGCTTCGATGGACGAACGGTCATTCTTCCTGCTTCGTTCAGTGGATCGAACGTGATTGATATCACGCGAAATCGCCAAGTGATCCAGGTCTACTCGACGATCGTGCGATCATCAGACCTGAAGATTGCCAACCAGAACAACAACCTGCTCACCACGATGATCATTGACGATCCAACGGCTGACTATGTGCGAACTGTGGAAGACGTGCGCATTCCAATGATCACTCGGTTTGATCAATTGATGTTCGTCTTCCGCGATATGGATGGCAAGATGATGCGATTGAACGGCGAATTCGAACTCCAGTTGACGATTGATGACGTGTATGATGAAGTGCCTTCATCGATTACCTCTGCGAACCAGTTCTCAATGATCGAAGTGTTCGGTAATACCACCAAGAAGGAAGTGAAGCTGGACAATCCTCTTTCGTTCGACCAGTGCTACATCTCGTCTGTGTCGTTGTATACGGACTTCGTGTTGCACAACGTGCCGACTGATCAAGTGGTGCTAATCAATGCTGGCGCTACGATTCAAGAGATCGCGATACCACGCGGTGCATACGACATCGAAACGATCATTGCAAAGCTGAATGCGAGTGATGCCCTGTTCGAATTGGTGTATAGCAGTGAGAATGCGTTCCACATCACGGTAGATCACTTCTACATGATCGATTTCACGAATGCACCAGAGATCAGGTCGATCCTCGGATTCGAATCGGACATCTTGGTGAAAGGAGTGGATAACCCGAAGCGCTACTACTTGTCGTCCTCATGTAATCACGTGGTTGTTACTGATGGCAGGGAATCGCACATGTTGACATTGCCTGTCGGTTACTACACGTTCAGCGAGTTCATCGAGGCTGTCGGTGCTGAAATGGTGAAAGTGCTTTCACTCACATCCATGACGATCGAGGATGATCATGTTCGCTTCAATGTCCAAGCAGACGGATGGTATTTCGATCGATCCAGTGTTGACACGACGATCGATGGTTTTGGTTGGACTCCATGGTTCAAACTGTCTCCATCTGTGCAGAACCTGTGCATCGAACGACCTGTGGAAACTTCGTTCAACCCTGAAAGCGATTTACCACCTGATATGACGAATGATCAAGGTATTGGTGGTCATGCGTACCTCGATCCATGCTATGTCGAGTATGACTGGCAATTGCGCACGAATACATCCTTCTTCATACTGAAGCCACAAGTGACGTACACGATGACGAATAGTGATGGTTCATTGTTCGATTCTGGCACATTCTACTTAACGGAAGACACGGAAACACTGATGTCATTGGAAACACTCAGGAACTCGTGCTTATCACAGTTGAATGCGAAGTACCAACAGGCACGTGATATCACATCATCGCACCAGGAAGCCATTGCATGGACTGGTGGCAAAGCAGACGATAGAGTAACATGGACTGCGAAAGCTTACGCGCCTGATCTCGAGTTTGACATGACAGCTGAGAACATGAATGTGTCCATAACGATTAACGAGGATAAGCGAGGTGGCTCATTCGGACCATTGTACTCCAAGGACAGTGTGTACAACGATAGTGTCTGGGTTGATACCACACATCTCGTCCTTGGACTCGAAGGTTACGACAAGACAGTGGATGTAACAATCGCACGAGGATCATACAGTGCTTTGAAGATCGCGCAGATGGTTGCTAATGGTTTCAATGCAATCGATGGATATCGGATATTTGAACGAGTGGTGAATGGTGGTCTGGTATACATAGGTCCTCGAAGTAATGATCATCCTTCGATGCTAGTCATATCCAATGACAACCCATACTTGCCATTGAAACCAGGATTGACTCGTAGAATCGATTTCACCTTTCATCGCAATTACTACATCAGGATGCCCGAGTTGACATCACCATACGAGTTTGCGATGGCAAACATCGATGGTCTGAATGTGACGAATATGATCAAAGGTAGTACGTATTCCGATCGTGCTGTGTCGATCGAATTCATACAACCGACACGTGTTACGTATGTGAGGAATGATGAAGTTGTTGTTCCATCATTGAATACCTTCGTTGACTGGGATCAATCTGAGTCGTACACGGCTAACACGACGATTCGCTTCCCGTACGGAATGATGACACTGGACGAAGAGGGAAGCAGTGCTTCCCCCGAGATTGATATCACTTACACGGATGACGTTCAGACACTCACGTGGCCCATACCATCACGACTGACACAGGCTGACATGATATGGCACATGAACCAGTGTTTTGACTCGGCTGCACTGAACATACGATGGAAAGCTGAGTCAGATGGGTACTACATTCACGCAGACTACGTGTTCTCGTTGAGTGGCAACCTGGGAACCATAGTTCCCGCTTCAGGATCGCAATCGCATACATGGCGTATCCCTTTCGACGATGGTGTGTACTATGCCAACTATGGTCCGATGGTTGCCGAGTATCCTGTCGATATCACGAACGGTCTATCGAACATACAGCTGTATTGCAACATCGTGAAAAGCAAGACGATACCACTGCTTGCGAATGTCCCGATGGACAGCTTGTACAAGAATTACTTCTACAAGAATCGCATGTTGGTACCATGTTCTGAATTGCTTGATCGCATTGTGTACGAATTGAAGGACGAAAATGGTGACCCGCTATCGTTCATTGGTAACGTGTACCTGCTGATCGGATTCACCGTTTCAGGAGGAAATAATAAATGAATCTAGTGTTCAACATTGCTCGAACGTACGAACATGAATTCACAAGTAACAATCTCATCAAAAGCGACATGGTGATCGATCGGATATCGATGAAGGGAGAATCGCCTGGCACCTGCCTTGTCCTTGATCGAGTGAACAACATGCAAGAACGACGACAGTCTCCGTTGGTTGTGTTGAACGAGGAGTACACGGAAAATGCACACATGAACGTCGTGGTACCCAAAAGTCGCAAATGGTCATTCTCGTTGACCGATAAGACCGGTGCAACGATTGCCTTACCAATGCCGATTACAGTGTGCATTCACTTCCATGTTCTACACAATAAATGAGTCGTGCACTACCGGTGAGTGTGATTAACCACAATACAGTAATTCCGAAGAACAACGAACGATACCATGAAACGTTCAACACAGTGATCATGCCTCGTGACCTTGTGTACAAGATCACTTCGATTACGTGCAAGATCGATACCACTTCTCTCTGGAACATTCGTGCAATGAATGTGGTGAAGGTTCAAATGTTGTCAGGGTTTGAAATGGTCTACAACGTCGGTCCTGGCTACTACTCGATTGCCGAGTTATGCCGTGCGATAGCCGATTCCATCCAGGTAGA
The DNA here is from genome assembly GCF_000151665.1 of Blastocystis hominis. Classification (NCBI taxonomy): domain Eukaryota; class Bigyra; order Opalinata; family Blastocystidae; genus Blastocystis; species Blastocystis hominis. The sequence continues at coordinate 15,642 of NW_013171843.1, forward strand.
CGATGTCAACCGAGCATACCTGAACAGTGACGTGGCGACCGCTGTTGACCTTAGTGGCGCACCTGATTACACGAGTATTCTCAAGTTGGAAGGTATCGTTGAGGCAGGCATGGTAGCGAGTGAACCCTACGACATCACGAATGGCATGAGTGTGATCCGAGTCTACAGTAGTATCAATGCTCAAACATTCGGTCTGAAGAGTCCGTTGATCGATAACCTGATTCATGTATCGATGGGACTGAACAACATGATCACCTGGGACAACCTATCGATCGATGTGATTGAACAATCGAACCACGGGAAGTCGAGAAGAGATTGATAAGCGCAGGCCAATTGG
>NW_013171844.1:0-14636 GCF_000151665.1 Blastocystis hominis
CTCCCGGTGTTGGTTACTTGGGATCACGGGGTCAAGGGGACCGTCCGGGGAAATCTACGATTTCCCCATACATAAATGGCAATTCCATTCACTGTTGATATATCTGCCTTTTATGGCGAACCCGATTTCCGAGAACAGGATAGTGGAACGATCGTGGATCGACGCAAGACATTGAATCTACACAAGGAACTCGAAACACCAGTGCAATCAAAGCGATCACGAAAGCGAACACCAAAACGAGCTAGTAAGACGAAGGGGGCGATGTACATCGCCCCGGGAGACCATCGGTCTCCCACGAAAACATATCGTGCTGGATTTCGTAATGGGGCGACCAAGGACACCGGTGGAGCCATTGCTTTCAAGGAAGGTGGTGCATGTCAGACAGACTCTAAATCCGCTGGAGCACTGGCATTCAATGAAGCACAATTGATGAACGAGCTAACCGGACTAAAGAAAGGCGGGGCACTTGGTACTCTTGCTGCCACGATCATCCCGGCACTCATTCAGATGGCTCCACAGATCATCTCAAGCCTCAAAGAGCTAGTGAAGGGTAAGGAGGGTGGCGCGCTGAAATTCGGCGGTGCTTCTGCTGTGTTCCTCAATGGAATCAACCCATCCGACTACGACGACGTGTTGAAGACCATGAAAGCCATTGAACGACAAAGTAAAAACATCGAAGTCCGAGGTGGAGCCTTGTACGCCGGTTCAAGTCGTGTTGGCACGTTCTTCAAGAATGCCTGGAACAAGATCAAAGGTTGGTACGACAACAATGCCGACAAGTTAAAACCCATCACCGATATTCTGGTGAATGCTGGCACGAATGCCGCGAACAACGCGATCAACAAGGGTGTGAACTATGTGAGCAACAAGACAGGATCGGACACCGTGAAGCAGCTCGCGAATGTGATAGGTGACATGGCGAAGGGTACGGTTAGCGATGTGGCAAACCAGATTCAGGGCAAGGAAAGCAAAGCCGGCACTGGTTACGATATTTCTGACCTGGACAACGAGACACAAGCAATTGAAGTCCAGACGAAAAAAAAGAATCGCATCCTCACAGCCCTTCCACAGAACGAGAACAAGATGCACGAGTCAGTGATTCGAAGGAGAGTGTACTGAGGGGCAGCGTCGCTGCCCCGGGAGGAAGCATGGCGGAACTTCGTTCCGCCGGGGCGACTTTGTCGCCCCAAAGCAGAGCTTCCTCCGTACTAAGTAAACTCTACAAGCATGGATACATGAATGTGGATGCTGAACCAATGACTTTCGATGAAGTTCGAAAACTGGCCAAGCAACTCGAGATACCCGACTTCGATGTGATGGAATTGGACAAGTACAAGAGACTGGCCAAAGAGTACAAAGAACCGGCGAATTGCATCATCTGGATACCATTCGAGGATAATAGTAAGCTCGGTCACTTTGTTTCTTGCTTCCGTGAAGACGATGGCACGCTGAACTACCAGGACAGCTTTGGCGAGATGAATGACTTCCCGTTGACAGGTACGAACCGTGTGTTCCGTGTGAACAAAGTGAAATACCAGTCGATCTTTGCCAACAACTGTGGCTACTTGGCACTCCTTCACTTGTACACGCACGACGCTGTTGACCCAGCTATCCAGAGGGTGTAAGGGGAAGCGAAGCTTCCCCGGGGGCACGTAGTGTCCCTTACTGTAACTATTGTACTTAAAAGAGTTCAATACATAAATACAAATAGAAATGAAATTCGAAGAGATTGAGTTCTACGACTACAAGATTCGAATGTGTCTTGATAATGGTATTCGAATGTACCTTGTCTCTGATCTGTTGAGACAGTACAACGAGAAGCATGGTACGAACAAGCGATTTACCGATTACCTACGAAATCAACAAGCCCAAGAAGTGATCGAACACCTGGCAAAAAGCGTAGGCTGGAATTCCAGCCTACGGTCTGAAGGTGAAAATAGTGCCAAAAACGGACAATCTACAGGTGGCCCGAATTCGGGCCACCTGTCAAACGAGGGTCAAGAGGGACAAAACAGTGAAAAGACTGGTCGTGAGAATTCTCCCGTCCAGGCAAATGGCTCCCAAAACGACAAGTTTGACATTTGTGATGTGATTCAGTATATCAAAACTACAACATTCGGCGGTGCTAACTAGGGTTACATTGTTTGTGAAGAATTGCTTCACGCATGCCTCATGTGGGCAGATCCTGCATTTGCCTGCGATGTGTATAGATTCCTCACTCGTCTTCGACAGGAGGACAATGACTACCTTCGAAAGGTGAACGAAGAGCTGAGACGTGCGAACGAAGAGCTGACCCATGAGAACGAAGAGATGACCCATGAGAACAAGGAATTGAAGGATCGCCGTGTGCCAAATAAAGTAGGTCAACAATGGTACTTTTTCATAACGTACATCGTTGAAAATGATGATAATGTGCACATCTATTCACAACATGTTAAATCAGATAAATGGAAGAGTACATGTTCCAAAATGGATAGAGAGGGACGTGTATGTGTGTATAGAGTGAAAGACATACCGAATGGTTTCACGTTCAAAGACGAGATCGATAAAATCCTTTTAGACTTGTGTAAGAAGTATGGTGGGAAAAAGGTACGTAAGACTCATTATACGATTCCAATGGATGTATGGGAAAAAGAGAGATTTGACATTATTCCAGAAATAGAGAAAGAAGCAAAGCAGGCTCGTGTTGGCCTTGGTTGGCGAAGTGACTTGGATGGTTAGCCCAAAGTAAACATGGCTGTCCTTTTTTACTTTGGGGAGACCATCGGTCTCCCGGGAGGAAGCGAAGCTTCCTCCCTCTTTGGTTATGCCAAGTCGTACTTGGAACGCAATCCTTTGCCTTTCTTCTGCTTGGTAGAAGTGTCGCTTGTGTAGTGGGGAAAGGCTTTGCCTCCCCCGGGGCAACGAAGTTGCCCCTCATAGTTTGCCACGCCATCTCTCGGCTTTTGTACGAACTGGAATTCCTTGGTGTTGATGGCTTTGCTGTAGTCCTGTGGTTTGATTTCAACGGCTTCTTTGATGTCCAAGAGATTGTACGTGCGTCCCTTATTCACTTTGGTCTTCTTATTGTCGGAAGTGCGTCCAAGTTCCTCTTCGAGTTGCTGCACTTGTCGTTGCTTCTCTTCCACTTCTTTGCGTTTTCGTTCATCACTCAATGCCTTCGGTAACTTCGATCGCATCTTGTTGATTGCTTGTTGTTTGCTACTCAGCTCGTATGGGACGTACTCGACCAGCGAATCGTCATCCAGGTAGTACCATCGTGTGTGCATGCCCATCTGGATATCACGAAGTACCTCGCTCAAATTGGACGGTGGTGGTATCTTCATTTTGCGCCACAGATCCTCTCGTCCAAGGATATCGTAGTACAAGAAGATTCGAGTGGCGTTGTCCAGGATCTTGTTGCTCAAGTGAGTGAATCCTTGGAATGCAATGAAACAACTGGTCTTCCGATGTCGACTCATGCAAGCCATGGTGTCCATGAAGTTCACCACCCAGTGATCGTTCGGCTTCGTATATAAATCGTCGAAGATGTAGATCGAGGGGTATGTGGTGTCATTGTAGATCGCCACACTTGATCCATCGTCATTCAATTGTTTGTACGCGACGTCCTCACTATCGGTAAAGTCAGGACGTACTTCGTTGTCAGTGTTGATCCATTGCGTCTTGATGCCTGCTTTGTTGGCGACATGTTTGAGCACTTGTGGACACTTGTTTTCATAGCTCACCTTTCCCATGAAGAAGCAGATCTTGTCGAACGAGTGAGGTATCTCGTAGCACAACTGATTGATGAGGAACGACTTGCCCGACTTGGAAGGAGCAATGATGAGTGTGAATTGATTGAGGAATGTGTCCTGACAATCGAGTTCCCAATCGAACTTCATAATGCCCATGCTCTCCTTGTTTTGTCGAAGGTCTTGCAACTGCTCGTCAATGGTTTGCTCTGGCTGGATATAGTCGGCTAATTCTTTCAGTATTTTGGCATATTGCTTGCTCTTCTCCTCATCAGTTTCATTCTCCATCCGTTGTTTGATGGTATCCTGCATTACTTCGGCTTGATTGAGCGTATTTTCTGTTCTTCTTGTCAATCGTTTGTTGTTATACGGACATCGATGGTTAAATCGTCTTATTCGGTTCTTGATCGAGAGTAGTGTAGTGTCTATGTTGGGAATGTACGGACTATCTTCCATTTATTAGGGAGGAACTTCGTGGGAAGCCTTCGGCTTCCCGGGGCAACGCAGTTGCCCCTATTTACTTTGGTTATCACGACATCCGCGACGCCCAAAGTGAAAAAGGAATCTATCACACATACCTCTTACAAGAAATCGCAATCGAAGACACTATTCATACTCTTGATCTTGATTTGAGTTGCCGTGAGTGATATGTACGAAAACATATCACCATTTTTGCCCTCAAATTCATTGCTCGTACCAGTTACTACGATATCGATCGTTGCGTCCTTGTATTCACGAAGATCAGTACAGGGCACATTTCGCAGATCGATCTTGATAGGCTTCTTGTCGTTATTCACGATCTTCGTGTTCGGACTCAATTTCACTTTGAACTGGATCTCACCTTCGTATTCACTGTACGATCGACTATCTCTCTTCGTCTCATCAAGAATTCTTTTGAACTCTTCCGATTGCTCCTTGGGCAGTGTGATGGAGAAAGTGTTGAACAGTTTCTTCTTGTCTGTTTCGAACTTCGAGTTGTCACCCACGAAAACAATGGTAGCATCGGTGATCTTGCAGACATACTTAGCCGATTCGCCTTCTTTCTTGAATCCAGTGGAAGTGAGAGACACATTGGAAGCATTGGAAAGATCGAAAACCTGAATCTTGTTGCTCATATCTATTTATATTTATTTATTGAAATCTTTAAGTGATATTAGTTAGGCGTGGGGAAGCTACGCTTCCCCGGGGAGCCTGCGGCTCCCCTTACGCTCCCACCTGTGGGGCAGCGATGCTGCCCCGGGAGCGTTTTACGCTCCCACCGTGTTGGCACGGATCATGATGAGGTGCATCTGGATCGTCGCTGCAACATCCTCTTCCAACTCGATTTCGAACTGGATCTGATTCGATGCTCGCATCGGGAACCACTCGGCCAACGGGAAGGCGAAGATGCGGAACTGATTCAACCAGGTCTTGTACGTCAACAGCGTGTCGTACTCGTCGGAACGACTATTGCAAAGATAGTCCATCCATTCGAAGAACGTGTGATCAATTCCATCAGGTGTGTTCGTGTTGTCCACATTGATGATACGCTTCTGTTCACCAGCGATGTTCAAGGAGATACGTTTGAATCGCACATCAAGGAGTTCCGAGAAATCGCCATTGTCGTCCGTGAACATCATGAACATCATCTTGACGGGGAAGTTAACCAACACACGATCATCGATGAATCCCTGTCCACTTGGAATACGGAACGTCTTGGTCATGATCTGGTTCTTCACCAACTGAGTGTCTTCAGGATCGAAGGTCGAATCATCACTCGTCTTGTAACTGTGATACCAAAGCGTACACGTATCGAAGTACACACCGGTGAAAGCCGTGGCTGATGGAACAGCGTCCGGACTTGTAGCGGTATTGATTTTGCCAGCATCGATGTAGAAGTATGCATCGTCGTTCGTGGGATAGATCTGAGCATCCATCTGCGTGAGATTGATGAATCGTTCCTGAGAACAACCTTCAAAGATATCTGCAAAGTTCACATTGATCGTCGTGTACGCCGTGGTCGAATTGTTGGGCTGTACGAACTTGAGCATGTTGTAGAACAACTTCCCACCATAAGGTCGACCCAGGATGGCCGCAGCTCTCTCGGTTTCATCGTCAGTATCGTAGTCCAATGCATCGTAGTAGATGTAGGACAGTTCCTTCAGTCCCTCGTTCACCACATTGTTGTGCTTGTTGTCCGTGAGCGCATTCAAGAGTGACCGGATCTGGCCGATGTTTTCATTGTCTGCACTCAGAGGCAAGGACGCCAAGTTCTCACCATTCCAATAGGTGTACGTGACCTTCGTGTTGTTCACGATGCCCGACATGTTCTTCTTCACCGGAACATAGAATACCTTGGGTGAACCTGTTGCGTTATTTGCCAACCCGGTGATCTTGAGCTTGAACGTCATTCGAGACTTGTAGAGATTGAAGTACACGTCATCACCGGATGGAGCGATCGTCCAATTGATCACATCGGTCGACTTGATGTTATTGGACTGATTGCTGAACACAATCTGCGATTCGTAGTTATGCACAGGAGGAATTGTAGTAGCCATTTATTATAGGGCGAGAATTTTCATTCTCGCCCGGGGAGCCGCAGGCTCCCCGATTACTACAGGGAGAAAAAAACAAATCGTCCCCCATACATAAATGGCAACCACAGCAGAGAAACTTGTATATCTCCAAAATGGAGTATTCAAACGCAAGGAGATGACGAGTGGTCTCCAGTACTACTCGGACGGCTCATTCGACACATTCCCATTACCGAGTGGGAATGGAAACTACGTGCTTACCAAGACTGACGATGTGTACACATGGTCGGTCGCAGGTGAAGATTTCACTTCCTTGGATAACTCGTATTTCAAGGGTAGCGATGGACAATCGATTACCATTCCAACCAATGGAGCTATTCCCTTCTTCAAGAATAACTCGGCGTTCGGAGCGATCAATCTGCCAGAAAGTGGTTCTTTCATTCTCACGACTGACCCGGATAGTGGTCCTTCATTGGAAGCGTTGACGAAGCCCGTAATTTTCGAGGCACTCGAACTTACGAGCACGTCGGACTGGTATGCGGTACCGAACTGGAATTCGACCAAGAGTGATTCGAAGAATCTATTTTTACCAAGTAAGTCGGGAACGTTCTTCCTTTCAGCCGATTCGAACAATGACTTCCTGTTCAACAAGGTCACACCAAGAAGTCTTTTCCATGAATCTCTAGGAATCGGATCTGATGGGCAGAGAATCGTCACCTACTGGAACGATGGAGCCTATGGTCTACCATTGCCAACCACGGCAGGCTATGCGACATTCAAGGTCGAGAGTAGCAATGAGAGTCCAATTCTTACTAATCTCACGCCTGAGATCGTCTACAAAGACATCCTCGGGTGTACTAGCAATGAAAAGTGTCTCGTGTACAACAATGGGACCAACGTGTCCAAGCTAACAATCCCATCCACTGCTGGCAAGTACGTCATGGAAGTCAAAGAAAACGGCACAGTCTCGTTATCACCCACATCGGCTAAATTGAGTAAGACATTCGAGTACACCTCCTGGACAAGTGGACACCAGGTTGTTAGCGAGGCACTCACGTCGGAAGGTTCGGACCTTTCTGCACCGATCAAATTGGAACCCAATAAGACGTACATGATCACCATCGATGCCGTACTTCGTTGTGACAACTATGAACAGGCACTTGTAGGATTCACGAGCGTGCCAACTCTCGTAATGGGTGTCGAGACAGCTACAATCATTAAAGCAAGCTTGAATAATCCAGTGCCAACAACGACATTGAGTAGCACGAACATATTCACATCAGTACGTCCTGTAGATATGAAAATTCAAGTCATACGTTCTGGAGACACCACGATCGAACATTACTTCACTCGACTGAAGGTAAGCATCATGGAAGTGTAGGGGGCACTACGTGCCCCCGGGGGAATCGTAGATTCCCCCTAGTGTAGGGGGAGGAGACAAAGTGAAAAAAGGAAGCCGTGGCTTCCCCTCTTTTTTACTTTGGCGGTAATCGTTTACCCGATACACATTCGAGTTGATCAAATGCAACACCATCGATATCAATGATAATTATATCACCACCTAATGTCATCACACGATGACCTTCGATATCATAGATATTCTCATTGAAAGCACGGAGTTCAGCAATGTTTCGGGGAAGCGAACCTTCCCCGGCGGGACTTTGTGGGAAGTCTTCGGCTTCCCGGGGCGACTTTGTCGCCCCACTTTGTCCCCCATACTTCACTATGTATTTATCATCATAACATGATTTCACAAGAAGATGTTGAAGATCGGGTGAATTTATCATCATATAAGGAGGATTATACTCATTATGATAATTTGTACCTTTTGGGTCCTCAACAAATGAATTAATCATATCATGCACATATTTACGTGTGATATCAAGACGTTCATCATTCATCCAACAGTTCATTTGTATTTCTATTTATGTTTACATTATTTAAATCTATTTAGGCATCCCTCATTTCACTTTAATCTCTGTCGGACTGATCGATATATCACTCCCACTATCATCACTACTCTCGTTCTTCTCGTTGTACACGCACAAGCAGTGACATCTGTCCTTGCATTTCGAATCAATGGGGAGAGCTTCGCTCTCCCCGGGACAGCTTCGCTGTCCCATCACAACCACCAGTTTGTGGTTCTTCCTTCCACTCATCCATTTCCATGCACTTTTCAGCCATTGAATAAAGCGGTTCATTTATGAACGAGATCAAGGAACTACGGAAACCAGCCAAGCGAAAAGGTGCAACTCGAGTGATCATCAGTTCATTCAAGAGAAACATATACTTCATCGATCTCATCGATTTCTCTTCCAAACAAGACAAATGGATTCAGGAAGTGTTGGGCAGACAGAAGAGTACAGGATTCCACAAGAATCGTGGATACAAGTATGTCCTTGTATGCATTGATGGATATTCGAAATACCTGATGGCTCGGCGATTGAAAAGCAAGAGTGCCACAGAAGTCACGCATGCGATGAAGGACATCATTCAGACATACGGACCACCAAAGCATATTTGCTCTGATCGAGGCACCGAGTTCACCAATGCCATCTTTCGTACCAACATCTTGGACAAGTATGACATCACCATGTATCACATGGATTCAGCGAATAAGGCAGTACTAGCCGAACGAGCAATCCGAGATATCAAGGAAGACATCATGGTTCCATTCAATCAATCGAAAGGTGTGTGGTTCGATTTGATCGATGGTGCCGTTCGTCGACACAATGGAAGGAAGAACAGAGACACCGGATATGCACCCACTGACATTTGGAACAATAACATCTTGTACACGGAGAAGACAGAACCATCCAACATGACAGCGAAGGACACGACGCCTCAATTCGATGTGGGTGATTATGTTCGAGTGACACGAAGACCTCGTGTTCTGGAAAAGCGATCATTGACGAGCAAATGGTCTCAGGACTTGTATCAAGTTGTTGACATTGACGATCGATTCATGCCATTAATGTACGAAGTGAAGAATATGGAAAGCGGTAGCAAGCAGAAGTGCTATCATTGGGAACTCCTGGCTAGCAAATGCAAACCACAGCCAGCACCACCAGTCACGCGATCCAAGAGTCGAAAGGAACCCAATGCATTGAGAGAGGTAGCAAGGTCACATCGACCCATTACGAGGAGTCAGAAGAAGCAGAAGAAGCAACAACGTCCCCAAGATGTTCGAAAACGATCGTGATGCTCTTCACACCACCTAGAAGCATGAGAGGAAGATTCGAATACGTACGAAGGACAGGAGAGTTGCCCCCAATATTCACAACAGCATAACCAGTATGAGACACAAGACTATTCAATGTATCGATGTACGGTCTGTCTAGGATAGGCGTATTGTCAAACGTGACTAGCACTCGATAACCCTTTTCAACCACGGATTCGATTGACGTGCAATCGTTGAACATGTCGTCAGGAAGGTACGTTATGACAGTCGTGGTTATCAGGTATGATCCGGACGGCATAGGCGGCATACCATCACCACCCCATTCGCTATTGAATGATTCGGTAGTTTCTGGTGTGTACTCGAAGACAAATGCTTCGTTCGCTTTCACGATACAAGCCGCACTCCCCCACGAGTACTGAGGAACACCATCCACTGTCTCTCGAATTAGCACATGATGACCATCCTTCTCTGGCATGTTGATGAGCATGTTGTCGAGCTTCTTGAACGTGTAGTTGTTTCCATTGCTGCTGAAAATGTACGACATTGAATTTCGTTCGTTCTTATTTACTTTGGATGATTTCATGGCGAAACTTTGTTTCGCCGGGAGGAAGCATCGCTTCCTCCCATTCGTTCGTATGGTTTGACATACACACCCTTCAGACACGCACCATCATCGATGAACAGATCGGACAACTCGGGAGGCACTTCATCATCCACCACCTTGAAGACCACGCGAACATAGTAGTTGGAGAAGAAGTAAACAGCACGATTCTCGGTCATTACACCGATAATGTGAGGAGGCAGTGAGTTGCCCCTCCAAAACACGTTCAGAGGCACACCGAGCAGACCGTTGGATTTCAATTGAGGCAATAGATACTCCCATTCATCCTCGGTAAACAAAGGTGGACGAGTTTCATCCAACGTCATCTCCATGCAATCATAGTCGTGCAAGATCAAACCACAGTTCACATTTGCTTGCGGGGAGCAAACACTGAAGCCGAATAGACGCTCGGAATTGATCGGATACTTGGTGTGAATGATAATGTCGGCGAGTTCGATATTCTCGTCTTCACAAGTGCGTACCAGGGAAGACCATGTGTTGTTTTCTGTTTTCTTGTACTTCATTTAGGGAAGCATCTAGGGTTAAAAGAGAAAATATAAATATATAAATATATAAATATATAAATGAATAGACCTACTCACACTTTGAATCCCAATACTGGCCGAGAAATCCAAATCAACGGAGTTCGCTTCTGGAACCTTCTCAAGCGTGGATACAAGTACGACGAGAAATTGAATCGCTTGTACGACAAACCATTACCACCGGATACGACGAAGTACGTTCCCAAGTCGAGAATACTTTCTCCCAGCAATCGCTCCATGATTATTGGTGGCACAGCATACTACGAGTTACTCCATGACAACTACAGACGCGTAAAAGGACAATGGGTGAAAATGACCAAAGAAGAAGCCGAGGCATACGATAATGATCCAGACATTAGCATGGCGTTCGCTGACCCCAATTCTAGTGATTCTGATTCATCGGAATCCGAGTTCTACGACATCGATGAATTCGAGTACGATGCGGATGGTCATGCCATTTTCCCATTCTAGGGATGCCTTCGGTAGCTCAAGGAGGAAGCCAAGCTCCTAACTATTTCACTTTGGTCACACGTGTATCACCACTTAAAGATTTTGTGACCCTTATATAAATGGATTCACAACGCGAAGGATATACTATCAACCCTGAGACTGGAAAACAAATCAAAATCGGTGGACCGACCTGGAAACGATTGGCCGCCACGTACTACAGGGTCGGTGATACGTTCACCGATCAGACCATGCCTGACACGAGAGCCTATGTGTCGAACAAGATATTCGGGAAGAAACTAGCAACACCGAAAGCACAGGCAACACGTCGTAAGCGAGTAGCAAACCCTGCCATCGAGGGAAAGCACGTGTACGTAGGAAGCAAGGCATGGAATGACCTCTTCAACCAGTACGAGTGGGATGGGCACAAGTTCGGTGAGAAGCGACAACGTCACTTACCCGCTTACCTGAACACCGTGGAGAAGAGACGTGAAATGAGACGCAATAAGGCATTCGAACGCTTCGATCGCAAGGTCTCACAAGGACGATTGAGTGATGTGATCGATTCAACTCTCGGGTATGCACTCACGTACTATCACACCGTGCAAGGAGACATGTACAAGGAATGGGTGAAAGAGAAACGAACCAAGAAGGACTTTCGCCTCAACAACGATTTTGACAACAGGTTGTGGGTTCGACTACCGGGTGAGAAGAGCGATGAGGAAGTGGAACCGATCAATCTCATATTCGATGAGACAAATGAATTCAATGAGGTCCTGAAGAAGTTCATCCTCAATGGTATGCGTGAATACAATCAATGTTTCATCACCATCATGGCATACAACCTCATGTGGACACATGATGGAGACTCCAAGATCCTCAACCTCACAGATGATCGATTGGGACACCTCCGCATCGTTCGTCGAGATCGCATCGATGAATGGATCGAGGAATACCTGAAGTGGTACCGAAATGCCGTAGAGGAACAAAAGACAGAGGGAAGTGGGTTCGCGTACCATGGTTGGATCGGCTTCCACATTGAGATGTTCCCACTACGTACATTCGTGGGGTACAAGCAGCACACACCGTACGTCATCGGACGCACAGCGCTCAACCCGGATTTCGATGACAACCGGTGCCTGCAGCGGTGTCTCATTCTGGCCAGTGAAGGTGGACACAAGATCGTCGCGAATTGCAAGATTGGCGATGCAACCGTGTACAACAAGTGGTGGAAGCACCCTGAGAAGAACAAGGTGTTCGGAGTGACCATTCACGAAGTGGAGGAGGCGATGGGCATTCGTGACAACGTCCCATTCGATGCGAGTGAAGAGAAATTCGCCGCATTGGAGGCATTGTTGAAAGTATCGCTCAATGTATTCGAGGTCACACTCTTGCCTGGATACACCGATAAGACGAAGGAACAATTCGACTTATTCACATGCGATGTGGTGTATAAGGGCAAGGAGAAATCACGTTCCCCTCTCTCCCTCTGCATCTTGAACGACTTGAATCTACCTGAGGGAACGCCCAAACACTTCTTGTACATCAAGGATGTGAACGACTTCAAGCATCGTATGATGCGACGAAGTGATGCAAAGAATAGACATCTCTCAAGAAATGTGAAATGCAGATTCTGTAACGACTTCTTCGGATCTCGCAAAGCCGTTCATGATCACGAAGTACAAACACATCGTGAACTTGTCGATGAGAGTGATCAGTACGATTTGTCGAACGAGGAGACTCGGTTACGATTCACCAACCAGCGATACGAAATGCCAGCACCGGTCGTCGTGTACGCTGACTTCGAGTCGGCCATTGACGACAAGAACAGACACAAGCCGATCATGTTATCCTGTCTAGCCGTGTCTCGCATTCCAGCCATTGACAGCCAGCTAAGAATCTTCCATGCACCACATGAGAGCGAAGAGGATCTTCGTCCTTTCATGGAGTATCTCACACAATTGCACGAGAGTGTGAAAAGGTATCTCTTCGATGAATTGCCATTGGAGAACTCTCCGAGCATCGAGAGGGACTTTCGTGCAACGACCGTGTGTCCCTTCTGTCATGTGAAACTGGAGAACGACAAGGTGAGACATCATGCACATGTGGCAGGCGATTACACCACAGGGAATGGAGATGTACGCCACTTCGAAGCCGGGCAGTACATCTGCACCTGTTGTACCAAGTGCAATCTCCAACTCTCGTTCAACAAGAAGAACTATCGTTTGCCAGTCTACTTCCACAATGGATCGCACTACGACTTCACATTCATCATGAAGATCATCGCGAGTCATTCAACCTCTAGTGACTCCTTGGAAGTCATTCCAACCACTGAAGACAAGGAGATGCAGATCGAGTACAATGGCATTCAATTCAAGGACTCGTTGAAGCTCATCAGCAGTCCACTGCGTTCCATTGTGGCACAGACACTTGGAGGCAACTTGGACCTCTATGTGCACACCAAAGTCCAACTACGCAAGTACTGCGAGTCTCGAGGCAAGCAATGGGATGATGAGTACATCGATCTGTTGACACGGAAAGAACCCATGTTCTACAGTCTCATCAAGTCGTACGACACATTGAATAACACCACCATTCCTTCTCGTGAACAATGCATCGATGACATGAAAGGTGAAATGATGCCACAAGACGAGTATGATCACATGGTGAAGCTGTGGAAGACCTTCGATATCAAGACATGGGGTGAGTACTACGAGTTGTACAATGTACTCGATGTAACTCTCATGGCTGATGCATTCGAGCACTTCCGCGTTACCACACTGAAGGCATTCGGTGTTGATCCGATGCACTACATCACAGCACCACAAATGGCCTATTCGCTCTTCTTAAAGGTCACAATGGAGGGCGATCATAGCGAGAGTAGCCTCATGACCCTCGCAAGGAAATGGGCTCAGTACATCATGCGCATCAACGCGAATGAGGGACTTGAGGAGAAACAACTCGTGAAAGTGTTCTTGAACCGCATGGGTGAGTTCTATGAGAGCAAGGGAATTCGATTGATGGAGACAAATGAGATCGATGACTTCATGCGATTGTTGAAGAACCTGCGAGGAGGTATCACACAGATCGTGAAAAGGCATGCCAAGGTTGACATTGACAGCACCGCCAACAACGGAGAGCAATCATCCATCTACTACCTGGACGCCAACAACCTGTACGGTGGAGCCATGCATCGAATGATGCCTTATGAGTTGGTGGGTGTACCTGAGCGACGAGAAGTAATGGAAAGGATCAACCGTGATCCGAATGAATGGGTGCAATCACTCAATACGTTCGGCAAGTATGGATTCTTCATCGAGTGCGACATCGAGGCACCAGTGGAACTCCATGATAAATTCAATGACTTACCATTCTTCCCCGTACAGAAGGCGGGCATGTACTCCGATGGAATCAAGAAGTACGCAGCGAAGAACGACATTGTGGACAAGGTGAAAGAGGTGAATACACCGAAACTCATTTGTGATCTTGTACCTCGACGCAAATATCTCGTGCACTACTCTCTGCTGCAATTGGGTCTTCAACAGGCTTATCACGTCACTCACATCCACCGCATCATCCGTTTGGGGTGAATCCTCGTTTTTATTTGACCTACATGTCTGG